>NC_081778.1:11009186-11281686 GCF_963082965.1 Carassius carassius
AGCCATGCCTCCATCATATTTGCCTGAGCGATAAAAAAATACCTTTTATTGACAGTGATAGACAATTGACAAATATCTATACCAACATAAAACATAAAATTTGCAACGTTACAGCACTCAGCATTAACCTGAAGTTGACAATGGAGTTCTCCTGTAGCCTTATCTAGGTCAAAGATAAATATTTCCACTGCATTGCCCTGGCCTACCTGTAAACCATTCCCTTGCAACTGGTCCACTCACTCCTTCACTGAAGGCAACTATAAGGTATAGGCTTTCCTGATGCAAAATTAATAGTACAGTAAAAGTCAAAATCACATTTTTTTCTGTACTGATCAAACCTAAAAATGTTCACAGTTGTACAATATGTCTTCCTAAAGGCAGGGCTCGAAATTTTTTCCTCAGTGTCCCGCAGCTGTCCCAAATTCTACTTGGTATTGTCCCAGACTTTTTTCCATTCTACATAATAAACATAGCATAATAATCAGAAACTTGCAACACTTAATTCAGGGGTTCCCAAACTTTTCACCGGTGTGATCGTACGCTCCAGGGACCAGCCTAGACTGATCACACCGGTGTGATCGTACGTGCGAAAAGGTTCAATTAATTGCAACAAAAATATATAAGGCCTATATATTTTTTGCACTTTTTTGTATGGGGGTCGCAACCCCCACTTTGGGAACCACTTAGAGAATTAATTGACTCATTCTGGTCCACCATGCAAGTTCTTAACACTGAACACAAGTCACTTCATTTCCAGAGGTTGCGCTATAAACTCTTATTGGGCCTCATTCACCAATATCTTCTTAAGAATTTTCTTCTGTGTTCTTAAGAAGATTCTACGAGAACAGTCCCAACATATCCCAACATTTTTTCAAGGAGTTCAAAGAACGACAGGTTAACGAATAGGCTATAGAAAACACCACTACATGATTAGTGCTAAGTTCATCTCTTCAGTTTTAGTCTAGGCTTATAGCCTCAGTGAAACGAGTATGGTTTTCTGGGATAAAGCGAACCTTCCTTCATCAGTGAATTTTGACGAGACATAATGATCATAGTGTGCTAACGTGATGAAAGTGCAATGTTCACGCTAGTATAATATTACCTTATACCATGGTCTGGGTGAATACTCGATTCTGATTGGCTGCAGGGTGTCCATTAAAAAGTGATAATGTACACCTAGGAAAGGCTTCCCGTCAATTTGCCTGATGACAGTTCTAAATGATTGCGCTGGCTCAAACTCACTGATCAACTGCTAAGGTTGGGTCGCTGTGGCCACGTTGATTGGCAACGCCTGTATACGGGAGATATTAAATAGTGCGCTCGACTTAATAAATAAAAACCCTCACGATTTTTACTCTAAAACACATTAAAGTATTATTAATTGATTAAATATTTCTTTCTTTCGTAAGTGACCATGGTATGTACTAACAGAAATTAATGGACTTTGTGGAAGCAAAGTTCCGCTTCGCGTCGGACGGTTCACGCCTCCGCGTCGTCCATAAATTTCTGTTAATGGACACCTCGTCGGGCATTATCCCTTACATAACTTGCAAATGATCTACAACTAATCGTTCATTTTAAACCCTGCCTAAAGGACAAAGGCAACTTTCCACCAGTTTTTTTTTTTGGAAGATATTTTTACTGATGGGCTGAACAAAAATCAAAAGTACACAGCAGCAGCTTCTTCTCATGTATGAGTATATGACAATAAAACACGAAATTTGAAAATATACGTGTCTGCACTTCTTGAACATACAAAGCAGTAAAAACAAGTGCGTGAAATAGATAAGTGAACCACAAAGTACTCAGAACTGCTGAGAGACAACAACACATAACAAATCTATGACTAGCTTAACCGACTAGGACAACAACAACACAGCTGAAGACTACAGTAGGCCTAAGAAGAAAAGCTGTAACTATAGCCTCCCTCTATTTGAGAGAAATAGAGGGAGGGGGGGGGGGGGTATTTGACTTCACTGTACATAAGATGAAGAGTCAACTTTTATGCTAAGTAGAGCAATATTAGTTGGATTTTAGACACATTTCATATACATCCACATACAGCAAAGGGGGGCTCGCCCATAGCGCAATCAAGGCTAGGAACGCCACTGATTACAACAGAAACAGTTGGGTCACTCAAAGGCAACCTGCTGACCCATGGCAACATGTTGAAATGATTTAATCTGGACTCAGTGCACATGTAACAGGGGCATAGCAACAAACTGTTGTCCATGAGGAATTACATAAAGCTTCTCCTCTACTTGTCCAACATTACACAGCTGTGTCGAGTTTGACAGACTGTCCATCAAATACACACCAAACACTGTTGAGGGTTCAGGGTACTCAAAAAAACTTGATTGCTGGGCAAAGGTTGAGTAGAGTAGGTAAATGTCCTTGTTGTCTGAAATGATATTCCTAATTTTGGCCACTTTACCCTCTATACTGACATAGCAGTTCGCCCTGTCTAATTTCAGTGTGAATTGCTCTGTTTTGTACACCGAGTACTGAACAGCATCAGGAAACATGGCTGGCAGTGGTCCATTTACATGTTCCCTCCTCAGGCCCAAGTCTACCACCCGTGGCACTGGGGTGGTACCCCTCTCGAGGATCCGCTTCACTACCTGGGAGCAGGGAGATTGTGGCTTCCGAACCATTTTCTTTAGAGTCTTCATGAAATTCTCAAACTTAAACGCACTGAAACAATCCAGTGTTCCATGCACCTTGGCATCTTGAGCAAGGTGCACAAGATTGTGTACATTGTAAGAAATGTAGGTATCACCATACATCTTCCTGAAGTGCTGCACAAAAAGAACAAGGGCATTGTTTGCATAGTCTGTGTAGGTGGCAAACAGCTTTTTGCTAGAGAGGATCAATATTCCCACAAAAAAAAGCAGGAAGTGCTTGTAAGCTGCTGCATGCAGAAAGGACTTCAGGAGCACAGGCCCAGTGTAAAGCAGGAGCTGCCGGAACTCGGACGCCTTCCACCTGTCTATCTCTTTCAGTGTTCTTGGCCGCCGGTTAAATTCTACTGGTGTGTATCTCCTTACGTTCTCTAATTGTTCAGAGAGCATATTCACCTGTCCACTTGAGAGCCTACATGACAATGGACCCTTAAGCCAGAGGTAAACTAGACGCCTCATGACTCCCAAGCAGACAAGGTGCATGAAGTCCAGAGGGAAACCACTGACCAAGCCTAAAGAGGTGGCAAGAAGGGGTGAGGACCCAAGGTGATGAGCTTCATCAGTCATGTCGATGAAGTCCTCATCTCGTCGGAGGGGTGCATCAGTGATGGGGAAAACAACACGGTTATTCAAGTATTCACCTTCTTGGGTGCACTTTTCACACGCCGAATAACCAGTGTGGCCTTTAACACACTTCAAGAACGCACGTGCTGGTGCATCACAAACCATGGCCTCCAACTTAAGAGACAATTGAATTTCTTTGAAGAAGAAGCCCTTCTCCAAATTGTTGATGTCCTCAACAAAATCCTCCATGTACTCATAAAGTTCAGGTTTCCCATTTCCAGCAAAAAGGGCAATCACAAATGGCTTATGGTTGGGGAGGTTTTGGACAAACCCAAGTATTGGCCAAAATTGAGTTGATGAAATTCTAAACAATGGCAAGCCATCGACATTGATATGAAGTTTAAGGCACATTCCACTGGTCAAGTTACTGCGATATGCCTCTAGGGTCGACCTCATCGACGGCAGGATCCCAAAGTAGTGATATGTCCCGCCAGCCTTCTCTTGGAGAGCCATTACTTCAGATTGTGTGGTCTTCAAAAGAGTACGAGCATCTAATGGCAGCGATGGGTGATGGCACTTAAGAATTCGCAATAATTTGTTCAAAGCATTGTGTGTAACATTTTCTTCGAGTGCCCATGTTGTCAATTTATCTTGTAAATCATTTATCTTTGTTTCACTCTCAGAATCAGAATCAGAATCAAAGATCAAATACTCGTCATCAGACAAAATTGCCTCTAAATCTATCTCTTCGGCCTCACATGGAAAACCTTCAATGACTCCATCTTCATCAATGACTCCATCTTCATCAGTGACATTATCTCCATCCAGAACATCAAATTCAGACTGAATGGAATCCAATTGCTCTTTTACTCTTGACCTGGATTTACGTTTCCACGTCCAGTATGATGGTTCACTTGCCATGCTTCAGATATAAAAAGAAAAGAACAAAAAGAAAGAAAACAAAAAGAGAAGAAATCAGAATCATGCTCCCAAGTCCGAATCACGCCACAAATCCTGCTGGAGTTTGATTCAACTCAACTTCTGGACTTCAAGACTCTTTTACAGTCATAAACTCTAAGAACACAGGAGCAGCAAACAGCATAATGGTAATTCATTCACTTAGTTTACCGAACATCTAGCTATGTCTACAACAGTAACGCAGAATTTTGTGATGCGTCTTTTTAACTCCCAAATGACCTGCATCATTATGGGCAGTTGTCTACACCATTTTGTGCAGTGACGAAGGCACTACCACCTGCAAGACAGGTTCATCAGAATCCACTGCCCAGTGGGCATTTACACATTAGGACACCATCTCTAACCACATAATAGAGATGTGACGGTGATAATATTCTCCCACCGGTTAATCGACTTGTGACAACACCGGTATTACCGGGTGGGGGGTGTTGGAGTGATGTAATTTATTTTATTTTTTTACATGGCGTCAATTCATCATTCGTATTGAGTTTGATTGACATGCGATCTGACCAATCAAATTCCACCATTTTTGTGCGACAAAGCAGTCAGAAGAGTTATTGATTAACTTCGGTGGATTTGAACTTGGCTTTAACTGAGGCAATCTGTCACAACACATTAAAGAGCCAAAAAACGGTAGGCCTATTTTATGTTTGTTTGACTGACCAAATTTGAAAGTTGAGACTTTGTTTCATATTAAATATTACCTGCTTGGTCCTGTCTTTCAGCGCGTTGTCAGTGTCCTCTATTTTTCACTGCTTGAGATCATGTTGAGACTATGGTTACCAGCCTATTGCATTAACTGCTTAAGAGTTGACACTTTTGGTTAATTTTATTATAAATATTTTGCAAAGCACAAATCAAGCTGTTGCTAAAAAAAATTACACTATTACACATATTAACGCTATGTTTTTAATGCTACTTTTTAATTTATATGATTATACTAAAATAATTATCAGGTCTATCAAAAAAGGATTTTATCTTTCAAAACAATGAAAGCCAGTCGTGGAAAAATCACAGCTTTTTTTGCAAAGAGGGCAAAAAAGGCTGTGATATTTGTAAATAGATAAATTTCAAATCAAATAGATCACATTTCAAATATACTTTGGTATCAATGATGTTTACATGTAAAATAAGTTGTAATCACTTTCTTTTACTATCTAGCCTGACAGTGATCGTTTTTTCATTAATAAAAATATGATAAGAAAAAAAAAAATCACAAACTGTTTCTTTGTATTTATTTTAAATGTAACATTTATTATCAATATTTGGGCTTGCAGATCATGTGGGTACTAGGGTACTCTTTGCTGTGTGTGGATGACCATGTCTGTCAGCCACCACCGAAGACCAATTTTGACCCAGGAAAAACCCTGAAGTATGTCTAGGTGGGCCATGGGGTAGAAAAGGTTGAGAACCCCTGGTTTAGGCTAAATAATTGTGATTTCAATTTTGACCTAAATTATGGTTATTATTCAATTATTGAGCAGCACAGCAACGAAAACAGCAACAGCACAGTTGAGGTGTACAATACATCCAGTAAAAACAATAGCTGTTGGGAGTAACTGTACATTGCTGTGAAACAGACACGCATAGTAAATGTAGGGAACAAACAGGGATATACATTTTGATTAAATAAGGGATTGATAAAGCAGTGGATTTCAGTATGTAAGGTAATGTTTGAGTAGTAGGCTAGTTAGATCCATCTGCTCTAGGATTGTAACGGTATACCGGTATGGCGATTTATCACGATATTGGCATGTACGATTATCATATCGTAAACATTTGCTAATCCACGGTTTTGGAAAAAAAATTAAACCAGATCTCACCTGTGCATATGCAACTTCTTTTCACTTGACTGCTTAGACTCTACCCATACATGTGCAGCAGAGAAAATGTCTGAGACAGAGGCTGCGAATTCTAATCTCTATCCCCCGCCGAAAACAAAGTTAAAATCTGCAGTGTGGGAATACTTTGGTTATCTGAAAAACTAACGCGGGATTTTCCTTGAAGATGGATATCCAGTTTTGTCCAGAAATATGGACGAAGAGTGGCTGCAAAAGGAGGAAATACGTCGAACACCATCCCTCCCTGCAGATAAATTTATAAATGGTAAATTTACCATTTATAACTTAAGGCCATATTATTTCCGTGTTGCTGAAGAAATTTACAATATAACAGATGTCACGTAAAATTCTTGATTTGATAGATAGATGAATAAATCTAAAATATAGCTGCGCAATTAATCAAATCTATATGAGTGTGTCTATTAATATACAGCGGAAAAAACTGCTATACTGTAAAACTATATTCTGCTTGTTCTGCGTGTCTGTGTGAATGAGCAGCGCCATTTCACTTAGTACATACTCAAGTATGGGTGACGCTCATTGTGTTTACAGCGTCTGCCGTCTCACTCACTATATGAGGACGTGAACACATGAACATATCCAGAGCTGCTCTGCTTTTATTTAAAAGAATCATCATCAAATACACTCTGACTAAAACTCATAGGTGTTTAGTACAACCTGTCAAAATAAGTTTTATTTAGCTTAAAGAAATATGTTACTATTGTACAATATAATAGCTATAACTAACTTAAAGTTATAACAACAACTATAATAAGAAAGTTTATTTAAACATTAAGAAATAGTGTTTTATCCGTTTTAATTTAGTAAACAGTGTTGTGCAGAGTATGCAGACAAATAAAAGTTGTTACATTTCATCTGATTGCATTTTCAATAATATATTTGTATTATATCATAGAATCCAGACAAATTATATCAGACAAGTTACCCAGAATTTCTGAGGAAATAAAATACATTTCATAAGACTCTACTATCTTATAATTATCTCAAATAATAATTAATAAATTAAGAATAAAAATAAGTTAAGGTTATATGAATTCAATTGATTAGACATGTTTGTTCAAATTGGGAATTTTTTCTTATTTTTTCAAAAGGTAGACTCATACAAAAAGTTTTTAAATAAACCATATGTTCAACCAAAAAAACCCTATCTGTTTTCATTCATTTAAGAGCCATTGTAGCAGATGATTAAAATAATGATAATTGTTTAATACCGTATATCATGAAACCGTGATATTTTCTAATATAAACCGAGACGATTATCATACCTTGAAAATATTACAACCCTAATCTGCTCATATATTGTGTTCCTGATGACAAACTTCACATGACTGAGATCAAAGGCTGCATTTACACTGCAGGTCTTGATGCCCAATTCCGATTTGCTGACTATATCCGATTTTTTTGACGACCCGCTTACATCATCTTTAAAAAGTGACCCGTATCCGATATTTGCATTCACACTATACACTGCTAAAACAACCAAATGTAGACGTTCTGACCCGGAAAATGAAGTAAAACAGCTCAATATGCAATGGATGCAGAAGCAAACAAAATTATTATAGTGATGCGCGGATCGCGGTCATATCCGCGGGGGCTCTGACGGATAATCCGCGGATCGGGCGGGTCAAGTAGGCTAATAAAAATAACATTCTGATTAATTTCGGGTGGGTCGCGGGTGGATATGATAAATCATTATTAACGAAAATGTTAACCACATTCTCTAAAATATGAGTATGTTCCATTCCAGTTTAAGTTTCAAGGGAGTGAAGCCTGTTTATGCCATTAAGAAAATGAAATTCTGTCAAATAAATTTCGTTTTAAAGAAATGTTCATATAAAAGCAGCGCTCATTCATCAGTGTATTATGTTACCATTAGAGATGCGTGCATCAACCGTCGCCTCGAGTCCGCTGTTGAAGGTGATGATCATCCATTTATCCTCATTTATCCACAACACATACGAATACATAATTTGACCATCGGGTACGGATACTTACTCGCATTTACTGTGGAATATCCGATTTGTCTGCTTACATGGCACACACAAATACACGTTCACCGGCCATATCCGATCTGTGCCACTTGAGAGGAAAAAATCGGAATTGGGTCACTAGAACCATGCAGTGTAAATGGGGCCAAAGTGAACTTCAGATAAGAACCAAATTATAGATTAAATGTTATGGTGATGAAAGTCACTGTGTACCTGTGTTGGAGCTGTAAACTGGACAGGAACTGGAATGTGAATGGGGCTGAACATTGCCTGTGGAACAGATAATCATATTATATGTAGGGAGCATTAGTTTATAGACAATTTGAGGACCCTCCAATCAATATGTATTAGACCAGGTTGTGATCTAATATGTAACCACTGGTCCCTCAGATTCAAAAGAAAACCAGACATCACCTCTGCTATGACTCTCCCTGCTATGGCCAGCGAAGTGGCAAGCTAATTATGACGAATTATGACGCGACAAGCATGCGGTTCGTGGCGCTCGTTTGTGCAGGCGCGCCTATGCCTCGGCGAGATAAAAACGAAACCATACCCAACCCTAATGGTGAGATAGTGCTGATTAAATATTTAAAATGGATTTTGATTTAAGATTGGATTTTACAAGATGTAAATGAAACAATTATCACTCAGTACAAGCACAAATAACACTGCTGGATTTCATCGTCATGATAACGTGGATCTAACGTTGATATGGAGTGAAATTAAATGTGTGTGTGGCATCAATACTTTTTATCGTTCTTGTCACATTTACTTTCTTCAATCTGATTTCAGTTCACTACCTCACCATCTGTGTCACCAATTCCCCTTAAATTATGAGTCTAGAATGTGCATACACATTGGTCAGAGTCTACTTACAGGTGCGCACAATCAAGTTTTTTTTATAGATCACAACCTTTGCGTGGGAAGTGGCATACACATGTTTTCAGCCCGTCTTCTTAGGATGCCAAAAATCAAGACAAGCAAACAGGGGAAAGTTATTACATACGTGTCTATCGATATACATGTGCAAAATAACTTTAACTAGATTAATTAAATATAGTGTTTCCCATTTAGGGCAGGGCGATACAACGATAACGATATCTATCAATGATACATCTTTATCAATAACGATTGAAAAATGTCCGATAAAGCGCTCAAAAGTCGACAATTGGGAATTTACATCATTAAAAGAAGTCTTTGAGAAGTCTTTAGTTGTCTTTGAGGTTAATTAAAACATACTTACTGTACAAAGGCAAAGATGTTGTGTGAAATGGCTCTGAAAGAGCCTTTGGGGTGTATGTAGCTCCTGTTGAGAAAAAGAAGAAACATGAAAAGGAGACAAATATATTGCAAATGCCTTTGTGAATTAATATGCACTCAGTTTTAATTTATCTTTATTGACTTAAACAGTATGTTAAGAACATGGCAAATCAGAACTGTAGGATGACTTCTAGATTGATCACTTACAAAAATCAGATGAAAATCGATCACTGAAAAAACAGAAAAGACAATTATTCTATTTTGTTTAAATTACAAAGGTTAATAAAGTCTCAATTTTATGAATAGGTGTGTCCAAAAAAACACTTACTTCACTTAACTATCACTTTACTACTTCATAACCACTTCTTTGTCTGACTACAGTGGCTGCGCCTCTGCACGCTTGTACTAAACTGAGCTCTTTGATTGACAGGTCTACTTTTAACGTTACCATAGAAACGCACAACAAAAGAGCTGCCTTTAATTTTAAGTACGTCACTTAGACAAAATCATTAAAAATGCCTTCAGAGTGTAAGGGGTTAATATTATAAAAGGACAGATGTCATTTTTGTGTGGAAAAAAGACAGTCCGACCGTTTATTGGTTTAACCTGGCTGTTTACCGAACGATTCTCCTCAGACTGAAAGAGAAAAACGAGTTCCTCTCATGTCTAAAATAACTCACTGAAAATATTTAATACGCGAACATATTAACAGTCAGTTAATAATATCAAACCAAGTCAACAGTTAGCCTAGTTAAAACAACTACCTTAACCAAGTCTAAAAACACGTTACGTTAGCTGCTAACGTTTGTTAATCCTCCGGCGCCAATTTCTGTCATCCGTTTATCGAAAACATTTCTCAGAAAACTCGACGTTTTTCCAACAAAAGAATATTTTTCAATTAAAATATAAGTACACAAAACAAAATAAACACATACAGGCCTGAAAATTTTGTGTTTGAAATGGATAAACATACCTGAACACAAGAGAGTCCGTTACTACCGAGGCGATGCTTCTGTGTAGATTTGATCACGCGCATAAAAACGTGCGCGTGCGCGCCACCTAAACGCCCCCTTGGTTAAAAAAAAAGGCAATTTACTTTTGTAAATCACACTTGAAAAATTCTACTCAAAAGAGATGGAGTATAGATTTTGGCCCGCGCTTGAAAATTAATTTATATAAAGATAACATTAAATCTAAACAAAATTTCTCACAAAGACTATATGTTTACGTTTTTTGAATCAGAACTCATTTTGTCGTTTTAATTGCAAACGTTTTTATATCTTTTTTCTGAACCTGTTTTGGACATCTCAAGTTTGTTGGGTATTATCATCATATAAATTGTGGCATACAGATTTTACAAAAGTTCAACACCTTCGCGCTTACATGTGGACCAACGGTTAGATCTAGGCAGCAGCATTGTGGAAAAAAAAAATTGAAAAAAAAAGAAGCGGGATCGGCAAAATGGTTCCTCACGGTTCTTCCGCCGATCTCCAGAGTGTGCATGAATTGGAGTGGCTGTAGACTCATCCCGCCGATGGTTTACCCACCTAAGTTTTTTGGTGTGCAGGGGGAAAAACCCCTTCCGATACTTTGCCGCTGGTGCCCTCCAATTGCCAACGTTGGTAAGACCGAACGTGCTGTCTGGGTACTTAACTGCGCTTTGCATTTTTGGGAGATTGACATGCTAAATGGCAGACTAACCCGGTTTACTCTCATTCATTTCGTTCACGAACGAGATAAGCTATGTGCCAGTTCATTTCATTCACGAACGACATGTATCAGCTCATTCAACTCATTCACGAACGACATGTGTATCAGTTCAGTCATTTCATTCACGAACGACATGTATCAGCTCATTCAACTCATCCACGAACGACATGTGTATCAGTTCAGTCATTTCATTCACGAACGACATGTATCAGCTCATTCAACTCATTCACGAACGACATGGGTACCAGTTCAGTCATTTCGTTCAGGAACGATAAGATCTCCAGATCTAGTTCAGACTCATATGAAACTCTTCATTAAGGGCGTATTCGTTCACTACATTCAACAAATCACCTACTCTGTCACATCTCATACTCGAAGGCTATTGGCTCGAGGTAGAGTAATTCTTTGACAGGATGAAATAGTTGTTACCCGATTCACTGAGCTGCGCATGCGCTGCTTATAGCGCCGCGCTGCTGTGAAGGGAGGAACTTCACTGAACGAGAAGTACGAGTCAGTGGATTACGTGAACGAGAACGATTCGTTCACCTAAAAGATTCGTTCAAAAAGAACGATTCGTTCACGAACGACACATCACTAATTTCTAACTTTCTGTACAGACCTCGAATTGCAGTATTGGAAAGGAGTGGATGTGTTTTTTTTTAATTGTCCAGGCCATTTGTGCTTTGAACACGAGAGTTCCCACAAAGAAACATTCGTTCAAAGATGAAGCAGCCAACGGTACTGAATCTGACAGCATTGCCGTGAGTAATCAGTTTCATAATGCCTTGTCTGTAAATGGTTTGTATGGAGTTTTTTTTATTTTTTAAACCATGCATGGTGCGTATCGGATGATGTTAGTCAATCATAGCAGTGGCTGGGCAAAAACTGGTCATTTAGGACAGAGGGTCAGAATATGGTTCAAAATAATAATGAGGGTTTGTTTTGTCAGTATCAAAGTGAACCTCAAGGACTGTAATTACAATAATAAAAAAATCCGGGTCATGACATTTTAAAAGATGCGATTCTTATCGACCAATCTGAGAGAGGTAGGCGCCTTTTTTGAATATTAAATGAGAAGCTTTTGCATTCTTTGCGTCGGCTGATCACAGCAATAACTGTAACAACTATTATTTACGTTACATTACATTTACATTTAGTCATTTAGCACACGCTTTTATCCAAAGCGACTTACAAATGGGTACAATGGAAGCAATCAAAATCAACAAAAGAGCAATGATATATAAGTGCTATGACAAGTCTCAGTTAGCTTAAGGCAGTACACATAGCAAGGGCGTTTAAATAATATAATAAATAAAAAGAAAACAGATAGAATAAAAAAAGAATAGAGCAGGCTAGTGTTAGAGTTTTTTTTTTGCTTTTGTTAATTGTATAATAAATTAAAAGAAAACATAAGAATACAAAAAGATTAGAAAGTAAAAAAAAAAGTATGTAAAAAAATATATTAGTAAAAAAACTTAATTAAAAAAAAATAAAAAACCAAAATAAAAATAAAAAATAATTTAAAATTTTGTAATATCGATTTATCAATAATGGCTTTAAATGATCTATAAAGCGATAGTTCACTTTCAAATTAAATTTGGAATGTTTTAGCTTACCTCAAGGACATCCAAGATGTAGGGTGTGTTTGTTTCCGCAGTAGTTCCCATTTTGATATTTTTAGGTCAAACCATTCTTGTCTGTGACTCAAATAATGTAGGTCTATGGTCACCACCGCAAAGAGCATGCACATAGGAGTCCAAATTAAACAATTCCCCATCGTAAGTACACAGTGATGACCTAAAACACGAAACGAGCGGTTTGTGTAAGAAATCGAACAGTATTTATATCGTTTTTACCTCTTGTACACAACCACATCCAACTGATCTGAGGGCGCGCGTGCTTCCTGATGTGACGTGTGTGCGCGCTCTGGCTTAGTCTGCGCAAGCAGGGAAAGTGCCGGAAGTGATCTAAAAAAAAAATAGAACTTGTGGGGACAAACACATTTATCTATATATTCAATTAATCTTATGATTAAATAAAAAAAAGTTCAATTATGGTATTCTTCAATTTTAACATTACATTGAAAACACCAGGGTGTGGTCTGGAAAGGTTCATGAGCCTGGACTCAAACCCAGGACATACAAAGCGCAACTGCGTTTTGTGCCACGCCACCCAAAATGTTATCGGAGGTGACAGCTGTCTCTCTGTGAAAAAATTTTAACGATTGACTGCCCCAGTTGAAATACTCCATAATCTATATTCTTCGCTGACTTATTACAGCTTCACTCCTCTATGTTCAGTTTCCTGATGTTGAGTGGTGTCCCTCCACACCATGTCTATGGGAAGGAACCAAGGTGGTGTGATGCTCTCACTCACCCTTGCTCAGCTGAGTCACTCTTACCATAGCGAATACCTGCTTTATATCTCTCACTGACAGTGAAGATCAATAGTGAAGCTTCGCTCGGGGGTGACGGTTGGGGTCCAGTTCAGCTTCTCGCGGGAGGCAGACTTTGTCTGTTTTGTCTTTCATTAATGTTTTCTTTCTTTGTCGTGTCTTTACACTTTGTTTTGTCTTTGCGTCTTCCATGTGTTGCACCTCCTTTCTTCCCTTGGTCATGCTCTCTTGTTTAACCCTTGTCTTGTTCTCATTTCATTAATTGTGGTCACCTGGCCCCCATTTACCTTCCTCCCTTTATATTGTTCGGTTTCTTCTTCTTGTGTTGGCTGGTTTGTCTTGTGCTCTGGAGACAGTTACTGACTTGCTGCTCTGTTTTCCAGTCTTGCGCTGTTATTTGCTGCGATTGTTTGTCCTTTTTGTATTTTTCACTTTTGATTTGTCTTTTTTGTTTCTTCATTGATCTTGCTTATATTTACTCGTAATGTTTTCTTTAGTTGTTCATCAGTGTCCTTTCTAGTCTTGTATTCTCCTTATTTCTTTGATTTGATACTGGTTGTCTAATCTTATATATTTCCTTATTTGTCTAGTTTTTCTTTTCTTCTTTTTCTTACATATTTTTTTCCCTTTTATTACCTCATGTTGTTTCTCCTTGTGTTGTGTTTTGTTGTCTTGAGTGGTGTCTTGTTGTGTTTTCTTGTGTGTTTGTGCTGTGTTTTCCCTCCAGTCTTGCTCTACCAGCCTGACGCCTGTATCACAAATACTCTGTTTGCAGTATGTATGCAGTCGATCAAACTTAATAGATGGACTTGTGCAGGTAGAAAAACAAAGTTCTTTAAAGATAGTGTTAATGCTCTAATCCAGGGATTCCCAAACTTTTTTGTGTGGGGTTCTACTTTTCAAATTACAAACTCAATGAGATCTACAGCTGCCCCCACCCAAAAAAACAAAACAAACAAACAAGCAAAAAAAAAAAAAACTTGTGGGGACC
This sequence comes from Carassius carassius, assembly GCF_963082965.1. Classification (NCBI taxonomy): domain Eukaryota; kingdom Metazoa; phylum Chordata; class Actinopteri; order Cypriniformes; family Cyprinidae; genus Carassius; species Carassius carassius. The sequence continues at coordinate 11,023,616 of NC_081778.1, forward strand.
AACACATTTATCTTTATATTCAATTAATTCATTTATACAAAAGTTAAATTATGATATTCTTAAATTTTAACGTTACATTGAAAAAACCAGGGTTTGGTCTGGAAAGAGCCTGGACTCAAACTCAGGACAAACAAAGAGCAACTGCATTATGTGCCACGCAGCCCAAAACGTTATCGGAGGTGACAGCTGTTTAAAATATGCTAACACCGCCCCGCCCCTAGACCTCTTCGTCATCTTATATTTCATGTAGTTGACTGTTGACAAACTTGATGCAGGAGTCAGGACAACAATGTAGTCCATAAGTGCATGTATGTGCCTCCAAAATTCAAGATATTAGGCCTAGAAAAAAATGCAGGGGATCCGGAGGGCTAAGGCGGAGCAGAAGGCTCAGACGACCAAGGACAAAAGCGGGGCACCGGAAGACAGCTGCGGAGCCTGAGGGACTGAGGAGGGAGGTGGAGCTGGAGGGAAGAAGGATCCTGACAGAGCTAGAGGGATGTAGTGACGAGGTGAAGCCAGAGGAATGGAGTCACGAGGCGGCGGATGGTCGACGAAAGACCAAGGTGGAGCCAGAGGGACAAGGGAACACAGTGGAGCTGGTGGGATCCCGGACCACCATGGAGACGAGGGAGCTAAGTACCAAGGTGGAGCCGATGGGTCAATGGTCCGAGGTGGAGTCCAGTGCTCGCAGGCTGGAAGCAGAGACAGGGGGGATCCTCATGCCAAGGTGGAGCTGGAGACTGGAAGTCCCGAGGCAGAGGGAGGCTGGGTGAAAACACAGGAGGAACAGGGCTGGACGGAATCAGCGGAGACACAGGAGATCTAGGGCTGGGCGGAATCAGTGGAGACACAGGAGATCTAGGGCTGGGCGGAACCAGCGGAGACAGAGGAGATCTAGGGCTGGGCGGAACCAGCGGAGACACAGGAGATCTAGGGCTGGTTGGGACCAGCGGAGACATAGGAGACTCAGGGCTGGACAGAACCAGCGGAGACACAGGAGATCTAGGGCTGGGCGGAACCAGCGAAGACACAGGAGATCTAGGGCTGGACAGAACCAGCAGAGACACAGGAGATCTAGGGCTGGGTGGAACCAGTGGAGACACAGGAGACTCAGGGCTGGACAGAACCAGCAGAGACACAGGAGATCTAGGGCTTGGCGGAACCAGCGAAGACACAGGAGATTCAGGGCTGGACAGAACCAGCGGAGACACAGGAGATCTAGGGCTGGGCGGAACCAGTGGAGACACAGGAGATTCAGGGCTGGACGGAACCAGCGGAGACACAGAGGATCTAGGGATGGGCGGAAACTGCGGAGACATAGAAGATTCAGGGCTGGATGGAACCAGCGGAGATACAGAAGATTCAGGGCTGGATGGAACCAGCGGAGATACAGAAGATTCAGGGCTGGGCGGAACCAGCAGAGACATAGGAGAACTGGGAGTTACTTCCCCAAACCAGTCTATTAAATCCATTTCATAAATGTCCTTAAGTTCCTCTGTATATGGTCCATTGACCAATTGTAGCTCACCCTCAGCAGCAGGAGTGTGGGCGGGTCCTCCCTCCAAGCCCTCAATCTCCACCAGTAGTCTCACGATGCACGGTGTTGCCGGCTCACACACCTGGTCAGTCGTGCTCTCGAGTCCAGGCTCATGGGCGCTGATTGGCTCTGTCGCTTTGCCGTTTAATTTACCACTACCTGAGTTACATTAAAGGTTGCCATTTTCACTTATTTGGTGCTTAATTATTAATAATAATTACTATTATTACCAATGTTATAAACCACTTTTGCTGCTTAATATTTTTTTGTGATACATTTTGGTTTCTTTGATAGGTTCAAAACAGTATAATTAATTTGAATTAGAAATTTGTTGCAACATAATAAATTTATTTATTGCCACTTTCGATCAATTTACTGCATCCTTACTGAATTAAACTATTAATTTCTTCTTTTTATTTTTAAATCTTACCTGAAAACTTTGAATGGTGGTCTGTCATGCTTTCCACAAAAATATTAAAAAACTTTAACACTTTATAATAAGAAGAAATGTTTTCACCAAATCAGCAAATTTTAAGTGGATCAGATATAAAATACTACCAATAGAATACAATACACTATGCCTATGAAGTCGACCAAATATTAGCAATGTTTTATTTTGGCCAGGAGATGGCAACATACTCTTACAAAAGAATTATAGCACAATTGTAGCTGATCCTATTGGAAAGCTCTGGAAATATATCCTGATCCTTCATTGTGCTGCAGCACATTTACTGAAAATAAAGCAGCGATGAGTCTACAATTTCTTTGAGATGAGCTTTGTGATCATGTTCCTTTTGTGGTATTAAGAGTCATTAGCAAATCTTGCCAAGTATTCAGAGAACCTGGGCTAGACAGCAGGTACACATTATCAATTATACATTATTTATCTCTCCAAGGTTGTATCATTGTCTCCTCCATAAGCCTTTAATTAACTGGTACCAGTTACCATGGCTGCCACCCAATTCAACTTAGAATGCTTGCATATATTATTTTACACTGAAAAAAATATGCTTTTACTGATGCTATTTTTGTTTATACCTTGAAATGTGAACTTATGAGTCATTATAGTGCTACTTATTATAATTCATTCATGCTGATCAAGATCAGTTTAAGGTTCACTGTACAAAGAAAAGAAAATACAGTTTTGCAAATAAAAAGAGCACAATGCAAAGTGGACATGAAATCAGAACAAGCATTTTTAAGTAAGTTAGCTGCTTGAAGCACATTGCATATATGAATATTGTCCACCTTTTTTGTGTTCCACAGAAAATGTCAATCTTATGTTGCAATGTGGACTTAGGCTTTTTTCTGTGAATGTGCTAGATTTCAGATTCATTAGGTAAATAACTAGAAGGATAACATATTTCAGTAAATTGCAATAGAAATTAAAAACAATGTTTATTGATTATGATAATACATTAAAATAGTATTATAAATAAAGTTTGCAACAAACATACAGTACAGACCAAAAGTTTGGACACACCTTCTCATTCAAAGAGTTTTCTTTATTTTCATGACTATGAAAATTGTAGATTCACACTGAAGGCATCAAAACTATGAATTAACACATGTTGAATTATATATGGAATTATATACATAACAAAAAAGTGTGTACAACTGAAAATATGTCATATTGTAGGTTCTTCAAAGTAGCCACCTTTTGCTTTGATTACTGCTTTGCACACTCTTGGCATTCTCTTGATGAGCTTCAAGAGGTAGTCACCTGAAATGGTCTTCCAACAGTCTTGAAGGAGTTCCCCGAGAGATGCTTAGCACTTGTTGGCCCTTTTGCCTTCTGTCTGCGGTCCAGCTCACCCCTAAACCATCTCGATTGGGTTCAGGTCCGGTGACTGTGGAGGCCAGGTCATCTGGCGCAGCACCCCATCACTCTCCTTCTTGGTCAAATAGCCCTTGATGCCTTCAGTGTGACTCTACAATTTTCATAGTCATGAAAATAAAGAAAACTCTTTGAATGAGAAGGTGTGTTCAAACTTTTGGTCTGTACTGTATAAGTGGTTGAGATTTTTCAGTGTTTCTTTCTGTAGGTCATATGGTTGGCGCAATAGGTTGAGACAGGTATGTCACTTTCATTGTCATTGAGTCATTGAATCATCCACTCAATTGATTTGTTCAAAACCTGATTAATTTGCGAATTATTCATTATTGTGGTTTGTGGTCACGATGCAAAAGATTTTGCTTTAATTTTGTTTGGAACTATTTTCATTGTCAGAGCATGAACAAACTAAACGGCAATCGAAAATATAAGATAAATATTAACTTCTTAGTTGTTGTTAAGTGTTGTTTATGAAACCAGTATAAATCTCTCAATCGTGCTGTTAGAATATTATATTCGGAATGATAATGCATATTTGATCAAATAAGACTAATAGACATTTGTCAGGAAGTTTAGCACTTTAAATATAACAATTTATATGATATTATTTGTAACTTATTTATATGATGACATTTAGACATTTATTATATACACCTACGTACTTCTAGTCGCCAAGAAATTGATATGTTGTGCTCTATTTCATGATTCAAGAAGACCTCAGTCTGATCTTATGTATAAGTTCTCAAATATTTGAATCAGTTTCAATGAGTTAAAACTTCAAGGAGCTTAATCCTTAATCTTGTAATGTTACACACACGTACAGTCATGGCCCAAAATATCGGCAAATATGGTAAATATGATCAAAGAAGTCTGTGAAAATTAATCTGCATTGTTGTTCCTTTTCGATCTTTTATTTAAAACATTCACAAAAATGTATCCTTTCAGTGGATAATAAGAATTTAAAATGGGGAGAAATATCATTATGAAATAAATGTTTTTCTCTAATACACATTTGCCACAATTAACGGCACCCTTTTATTCAGTAATTTTTGAAAAATGTTCTCCCATAATGCCTGATGAGGTTAGAGAACACCTCACAAGAAATCAGAGACCATTCCTTCATCCAGAATCACTCCAGACCCTTTAGACTCCCAGCTCCATGTTGGTGCTTCTCCTCTTCCGTTCACTCCTCTCATTTTCTGAAGGGTTCAGGTCAGAGGACTGGAATGGCCATAGCAGAAGCTTGGTTTTGTGCTCAGTGACCCATTTCTGTGTTGTTCTGAGGTTTGTGTTAGGATTATTGTACGGTTGGAAGATCCAAACATGACCCATTATAAGATTTCTAACAGAGTCAGTCACTTTCAGACATCAGATTTTTTTATCTGTTGGTATTTGATACAATCAAAGTTGTCCTGTATCTAAACAAGATTTCCATGACCTCCAGTAGAAATATAGGCCCACAACATCAAAAATACAGCAGTACATTTCATTGTACACATGGGGTACTTTTTATCCCTGTGTTCACTAAAAAGCCGAATCATAAGAATTTCTAGGGGTGCAAATAATTGTGTCCAACGAGTATTTAAGAAAAAAACTTTATTTCATAATGATATTTACCCCCATTTTAAATTCTTATTATCTAATGAAAGGAGACATTTTTGTTTTTTTTTATAAAATATCAAAATTATTAACAATGCAGATTAATACTCACAGCCTTCTTTGATCATATTTACCAAGGGTGCCAATATTTTTGGCCATGATTGTGATTGTGTGTGTGTGTATGTGTGTGTGTATATAAACATATATATTTGTCCACAAGGGGGAGACAAAATACAAACAACATTAGAGCTTCAACTGTAAACCTAAAGATGATGGTTTAAAGATTATACAATCGATATTTTAAACCTTTTAAAATTAGTGATTGCATGATGTCAATTTTTCACTGGAGGTATCATGCATTGCTGAATTGAAAGCCTACATGCCATTATAAGATCTGTTTCCTTTTTTCTTGAACAAGTTTACATTTCATAAGGTTACAAGTGCGACTCTGTGAAGTTCAGTATAAGTACTTGACAAGAAATAGTGCATTCCAGTACATCAGGGTCTCAAAATACATGGAATCGGTTTGCCTCTGTTTCATTTCTGTCTGCTGTTTATTCCACTTGCAGGTTACAAATAACTTGTGAACTGTGTGGAAACAGTGATATCCGACTTTGCAATCTCGTTAACAGTTGTGCGTTCTGCTACCGAACATGTCGAGGACAAGAAGGAGTGTGTATGTCATTGGGGGTTGGAGTTGTGGAAAAGGTGATAAAGGTTAATGAATATTTTCTTTTTGACTGAATCCCAACCTCACTTCTAATCACATTTCCTGTCTGGGAGAGGAAGTGTCTGATGCAGCCAAACAAGTATTGTCTTCACTGCATATTAAATGTCTTGAACTGCAGGTGCAATTTTCTAATAGGTCTGTTGGGACAAAAACATCTTCTCTCTGAACCAGTGACAAAAACACACTCCGCTAACACTGACGAAAAGTGCCTGTTGATTAGAATAGAATTTTGATTAGATAATGTGTTGTTTTGGAATTTTTCTTCCAGACTTAATTGATCAAATGTATCAAATCTAGACTGCTGCATGACAGACATCTACTTTCCCTCATGTTTTCTTAGAAAATAAATAAAACTATTTACTTGTCTTACCTTGATTCTTTATGTGACTGACGGTGCATTCCGAGGGTGTTTTTTTTTTATTTTTATTTTTTTATAAAATCATCAAAATTCAAGTTTCTTGAATGCTATAATACAAATGTTATATTGCTATTTTTATTAATTACTTGCGCTCATCCACAGATCCACAGATTTTCATACAAATATGAAAAATGTAAAAAATTATCATGATGAAACATGAATATTTACAACAGAGTAAAAAAATGTGCCAGTTTGTAATTGCACAGCATGCATTTATCCAATTACATACACTGTAAATTGCAAATGAGATACTTCAGATTGAAATAGCATAAAGGGTAAAATGGCTTCAAGCAAGAAAGACCTGCCACTTTTGTAATGAAACAAATACATGTAACACTTTTTTTTCTCCTCATTAATTGAACAAAGGCAATTATAGAACAAACATGTGAAAACAATGTTTAAAGATATTAAATACTCAAATAAATTTAATTTCTGTGAACACCTGTTCCACAAAAACAGTGTAAGCAATTAAGCCCCCCAGTGCCCTCTATTTTGTTAATGTTTTCTGATACCAGACAATGGAAATTTACAGTTATTAAGCCATCAAGGGTATTATTCATGTGTTTTTTAAAAGTTATATAGGCTAATTATTTGCAGCAATATTTTCAGTGACTATACATCAATTAAATATGTTTATTATGCATAATGTGAAAAATGTAGATAGTTTAAAAGGATATAAATATAATATAATATAATAATTATAATAAGTAAAAATACAATATACACTACAGTTTGTGATCAGTAAGACTTTTTAAAAGAAATAAAACATGTGACTATAAATATTTTTACATTCTTGCAAAAAATTATTTTTCAATTTCTGTTTATCATACAATCCTGATATTATCCTTATATTATCCTGAATTAATTGCATTTTCCACAAAGATATATATATATATATATATATATATATATATATATATATATATATATATATATATATATATATATATATATATATATATATTTATATAAACTATTTTCAACTGTGATAAGAAGAAATTGAGCATTGCACCAACATATATGATTTTTAAAGTTAGTGACACTGAAAATTCAGCTTTGCCATCACAGGAAAAAAAAAAAAATTGGAAAAAAACCTAGAAACCAGTTATTTTAAATGTCATATTTAACAGTATTACTGTTTTTACTGTATTTTCTAAAAGCTGCAGTGAGACTCTCTCCATACATATACCATTGATAGTATAGAATTTATATATGTGACCCTGGACCACAAAACCAGTCATAAGGGTCTTTTTTTTTTACATTAAGATGTATACATCATATGAAGGTGAATTAATAAACTTTCCATTGTTGTATGGCTTATTAGGATCGGACTATATTTGGCCGAGATACAACTATTTGAAAATCTGGAATCTGAGGATGCAAAAAATCTAAATACTGAGAAAATCACATTTGAAGTTGTACAAATGAAATCATAGCAATGCATATTACTAATCAAAAATTAAGTTTTGATATATTTACAGTAGGAAATTTACAAAATATCTTCATGGAGCATGATCTTTAATTTTTGGCATAAAAGAAAAATCAATAATTTTGACCCATGCAATGTATTTTTGACTATTGCAAATATATCCCAGTGACTTAAGACAGTGACTTTTGTGGCCCGGGGCCACATATAATAGTAAATAATGATTTTTACAACCAAAGCAGGGTAAACAAGTCTCTGTGCAAAGGTATTCTACATAGCACCCTTGGCTGTTGAACCAGTTTTTCATGTCCATCTTTCATCTGTGTGCATTTTTGTTTTAAATGCATAAAGATTCTGTGATGTGTATGGGTTTGCAGAACAAAAAGGATGCGACAGAAAAAACAGAGTACGTGGGTTACAGGAGAAACATGCTGCATTGCCCAGGGCAGTATGGGTAATAAAGTCATTAATTCAGCTGATTAAGTTGGCCTTTGGGTTAAAGAAAAATCATATCCGTCTTCTTCTCAGATGTAACTGGGGACGCACAGAAGAGGCGAAAATGCCAGCTAATTAACAGACAAAAACAGAGGGAATGAGCATGGAGGGAGGGAACGACGGATTGGGGGGACAAAGAGGGGCTTCTACTAAACTCTTAATGAGACATCTTTGCGGGTGAGGGGGTGACACACTCATCAAACCACACACTCAGACACACACACACACACACACACACATATCTAAAAGATGTGTGCTTCCTCAGAGCCGCACGATGCTAACTAATGATCTGCAACTAGAGCAAGAGCGAGAAGGGTAAAATGTCAGTTGATGCATGGTTTTAATGAGCTTGTTGTGAAAGGCGAGGGAAAGAAAATTACAGTGAAAAACATGGACAAGGCTGACCCATCATGCTTTGCTTGAAGACTCGAAATTGCCACAGGCTTTGCTTTATTTCCCCGTTTAATAGAGGCAACCTGGATCTCTCAAGAGGGCTTTGTGGAAGATTGCTTCTTGCCATTTTCTCTCAGAGCACAAGGTCAGGGAGCTCTCTTTCCCTCGATGGCAAAGTCATAGGACTGCGAATGACAACAGATAGTTCTGGTAGCCGTGTCCTTCATCCTGCCTCCCGATCTTTTGTGAGCACGTCCAGAGCTCTTGTTTTGAGTGACAGCAGCGTAGAGATTTTACAGATGTGTCATGTTGAGTGACAGGGTACGACAACTTGGAGCTGTCGATCACCAGAATTCAGCGAGCAGAGATGATGGTCACACCGAACAGAATGTGCTGCTTGCTTTACATGGGCTTCCTTATTGCTTTAAATTTAAGCTACTTAAAATTCAGTGACAAAAACATCACCAGAGCTGCGTATTAAAACATGACAGAGAATTAATTTTGATGAAATTATAAGTTCATTTAATATTATTAATAAAATCATGTAAATTATACTTGTAAATTATATTTGTACATTATACAAAAATACTCTCTATATAAAAAGAGCACATCGCTTAATAAACATGTAAAAGTATAAATTATGTAATTTTACATCACTTCACTGTTTAACCCAATGATTTACCACATTTCATTTGAGAAGGCTGCTTGCCTTTAAATAAGTTTTTTAATTCATCATTTACGAATACTATACATTTATTTAATTTGAGTCCAGAAAAAAAAAATCTATTAAATAACAATAAACTATTCAGATACGTAACTAAATTAACGAACCCCATGGATTTGAAAGATCAATATTACACTGAGAAGATATAATGAAATGTAGAAAGTTCACAAACCTTTGTTTATTATGTGCAATGAACTTTATTTCATATTTAAATGATTGGAGTGGAATTTATTTAAATTGATTTATTTACTAAATGTTTGGGTTTTACGGTGTTTAAAGTTCCTGTAACCAGTCCTTTCAGACTTCCTGTTTATTAATCCACTAGGCACATTTGGCAGAAATGCAAAGCAACCTACATTGCATTCGCGGTATACATTACATTTTTTCATGCATTTCCCTGGGAATCGAACCCATGACCTTGGTGTTGTTAGTGCTATGTTTGAGCCACTTCTCCCCCCAACAATACCCCCCCCCCACCCCCCAAAAAAGGAAGACATACTAACATCACTTGTTTAAATTGCAAAAACCCCAATTAAGTAGTTCAAATCAAAGCATGCATGACTTCAGCTTAAGAGCAACTGTCAAATTAAGAAGTGCATAACAAAATAATGGGCCACATAGCAAATTACACTGACACAAAAAAGTGAACTATGACTATTCAGTTGTACACTAATGTTTTGTTTCACATTAATAACTGGCTGCTCACTGAAATGAAAACTATAATAACTGATTTAGACTAATAGGAGAAAAACACTACCCAACAGTATTAATACTCTGCATTGCTTATCTATTATCTTGACCACAATGCAATTTTTCTAGAATGTGATTAGTCTATTACATCTGGGATTCATTCTGTTTTTATTATTATGATTAAAGCTCTAGTTCAACAAAACTGTAGTTTTTGTCATTGGGATTTGAAAAATGGCTTGTTTTTTTTAAATCATTTTATAATGATAAAGACTTATCACACTTGAAAATATGGATATAATGCAGAGGTATTATTTTTAGTTTTCCAGTCAAGGGATGTTTTGATTTGGCTTTGTGTTGAGCACCTTAAATTGGCTTTTCTGCACTTGTCTTCTATTGATATGCCTCTCACAGGAGCGGGGGTGACCTCACACAACTTCAATTCCACCTGCTTTGTGTTCCATTGTGTACATCTCAAGAGGGAAGCAAGAGTGCCGTGTTCGCTTCAGGCGCAAGTCAAGTCCTAATAGCCCACTGCATTTTCATATCCACAGAGCGTGTGTAACTTTGTGATTGTTATTTAAAAATGGCAGAAAGCTGGGGAGTTAATCTAATTCGACATCAGACTTCAGGATTTATGTAATGCGGCTACAGACGAATTGAACATTAGTCATTTAGTGGATGCAGAGTGATAATTCCATTTAATGTTTAATAGTTATGGGATGGTGATCACACTTGGGTAAGGAAGTAATTTCAAAAGAGTGAAAAATTCCATTAAAAGAATGTTATCTGTTGAATTAGCAATGAAGGCTGGGGGTCCCGCTGGTTTGTGTTTTGAGTTGACTGACATTCCGCACACATTTCAGCACTGCACTTCCCAGCAGATCTAACTACCAATCCTGCATAAGAAAACTCCCCTAAATAAAACAATGCTGCGTTGTTTGCTTTATGTAGTTTATAGACAGACTTGCGTTACTTATTTAAAACAGCTTGTATTTTGAGATCTAAGACTTGAAATTTTAATGGATCAAAATTATGTTTCAGTTATTTAGGTGTTTAGTAAAGTATTTTTATATAGACTGATTAGTAATATTATTGTTATTTAATTTAATGCAAAATATCATTGTAAATAAATAAGGAAATATATATGCTCCATGTAATGTTTTATAGTAGAGAAAACACTGGGAAACAGGTATTCTGTCAAGACTGCTGTTTGGGACACTGGTACACATCTCACCTGTTCTTAAGAGAGCCCTTGTGTCATGGAAATAGACTTGAGAGATCCTCTCAGGAAACACAACCCCCCGCTGAGGTTTTGTGAGGTAAGCGTTGATATTAAGAAGCAAATAAAATGTATCTTGGGCTCAGCTTCAGCAGTACAATCACTACTGACAGCACAGAAAGCACATTACAATCTAAACATCCATCATTTAGCATTGACAGCACAGGGGCCAGGCCACAGAAAGTGATTTTTTTTTTTATGTTTGTATTCCATCAGCATAAAGCATAAAGATTATTCAAAAGTTCTCATTTGTGTTGTGCAAAAAATAACAGACTGGGGTTTGAAACAATACAAGGATGAGTAAACTTTCATTTTTGGGTGAACCATTCTCTTGTGTAAAAAAAGTACACTTTAAAATACTTTTATATTTAATATATTCATTGCAAACTGAACATAATTGTATATACAAAATCTGCTGATATATTCATTGAAAACTGAACATAACATTTTGGACACTTAATTATTGCAATTGCAAGTGAATTGCAATTAAAAAAAAGATTATAGTTTAAATTTATATTATATGCAATTAGCTTATTTTTTTAAGAATTAATTTTTATTTGTAATTTCATAACGATTGAAACGATTGAAATTATTATTTTAAATGTGGCTACAATGTAATTGCAATGCCATATAAATTATTGAATAAGCATGACAAAAGAATGATTTAAAATATAACCTTTTATTTAATATTAATGTTACCTTTTCATATAATATTAATAATATTTTAAATAATAATAATTTTTTATTATTATATTATCTGCAAGTATGTTTTTTTACTATATGTGCACATTTAATATAATTAAGCACAATTTTTAAGGTTACTTGACAATTTTTACACATATTTTTTTAAATACTCTGATTGGCTGCATTCATTTACTGACAGTACTGAAAATGACCTCAGAAAGCTTCTGTTTTAGTATAATATTTTTGGAGTTAATCTTGTTGCTCAGTGGAATGTTTGGACATTGTAATTGGCCATTTTTTTTCTTAGTTTAAGCTTTAATATAATATACTAGAATCTAGATAATATTGAGTCACTTTCCATACTTATCTGTTTTTCTCTTGTTCTCTCATTTCACAGTTCCCTCCATCCTTCAGTCTTAGCACGGTGCAGTGAATGCTGGCGTACAGCAGCCTCTTCCCTTCAATAATAAAAATATCACAAGAGACCCAGAGGGGGGCTGCTGACCTTTATCGGGCCGGTGCATTATCGCCACACTTGCTTGCTCTTTCGTAAAATGCCTGGCCACACTCTTCTCCCTGGGGCAATATGGCTGAGTGACTGCAGTGTATTGAGTGCTTGTAGATCCATACTCTGTGTAAATAATTTATCACCCTCAGATGCTGCTGAGGACGAGGAGAGAGGAAATAAGCAGCAGAGTCTGTAAATGAAGAAAGGGCTTATTTGTGCACTGCAATGCACTCAATTACTGACTGACTTAGAAATGCTGGGAGAAAATTAAGCCACACTTGACGGAAATAATGCAGGATTCACTGTCTGGTTGGTTTGACGTTGTAGCAGAATTTTCAAAACATGTTTATGGTTTAACAGTTTTAGGCACGTTAAAGGAAGATAAATATCATCTCTGGTTACTGTGGGACACATTATTTGTAATATTTTGCAGAGATTTAAAGGTATTTTCATTATAATGAATCAACACTTGTGATATTGAAGATCAATTATTGAAGACCTAACTATATCTTGCTATTCAATACTATATATATATAGTTTTAAAACTACACATGTATGAATATGTGTGTAAAGATTCTGTCCATGTTCTCCAATAGTGTTCATTTAGATACCCAAGTTTTAAGATTATGCAAACTGTGTTTTAATATTATTACAGTGGTGAAAAGCATGCAAATTCTGGTCCATTTGGCTTTTGATACAGTCCTTCCAGTTCCCGCAAACATTCAACTGTGTTCATGTAGAGGTACAAGGGCCAGTGTGAATAAATCTAGATATAAATGCAAAGATACAAGATGTCTAAGTATGACCCAGCATTTCAAAAATGAGGTGATGTGTACATTATGGAGTTCTAAACACTCTCATGTCACAAATCACACCCTAATTCTTTGCGGTCTTCTTCTTAGTCCACACTTTCGAGATGTAATAGAACTTTGATTGTATGGTAAAAATCTGCTGCAGAGCTCACCTAAGTGCGGGCTTGCCAGAAGGGCGCATCGATGGTGCATAGCGGCGCAAACTAAAATGATGAGTCTCGTGCACTTATTGTTATTTTTTTTTTAACATTTCTGTCCCCCTCACTTCTGAAATGATGGCAACATCCCTGCCGCTATCAATATGCATACTGAAATCACTTCAGAATGAGCGTACACTGTTCACTTTTGATTTCCCGATCAGGCGTACTCTGTATAGGGAGCTAATTTTACCAGATAACATATTTGTCAGTGAGCTCAGGATTTGTTAAGCAGCAAATCCTCCAGCATCCATTCTCCATGAAGGGATATTCCTTGACACAGGCTTACTAGAGCCAATCAGAATCATTGAAAATGGTCTCGCTGTTTGCATGCCAGTGGACCTGGTGATCCTAAGAAAGGAGGGCGGGTCCCAGGTAGTCACTGATCGAAGTAGGATAGAAGTGGTGGCAATCAGTGCTTACTATCATAGAGGCAATATTTAAGTAGTACATTCAACTGCGAGTCCTATATAAAAAAAGCACATTTTGTTAGTATGTACTGGTAATGATGCAAACATAAGTCCAGGGGCTATAGAACAGCTGAGGCCATAGTGCAGCGACTGACTCGATGCTTTAGAAAATAAACATATAAGACTCGGCAACCATGACCATGGTGAGAACTATAGAGCTGAATGCGCAAGCATTGCAGGCACCATCATACTCTGACATAAAAGTCTGTCTGACCTAGTGGAAACCCACACCATGAGTGAGGGGATGGGGCCTCCTATTCCTGCAGTAGAATGCCAAGCACGATGGCAGAAGTAATAGCAGTCTTAACAATAAGAGATCTTAACTTAATTCCTGAACTGACAAGACACAAGAAACTAGCGAAGAATTGCCCAAATTGTCACATTTGGCAAAAGTGTTCTGAGAGACCCATCCAGCTGCTGAACAGATTTCCTCAATATGTACTATATTTCTTGCCCGGTTTTCCCCAGAGGGTTGTCACTTGAATTTCTGAATGGTGTTGAAAGCACTTTAGGCACGTATGCCTTCCTTGGCTTAAGAATGACTTTAAAGTCAATAACAACAAAGAGCATGTATATCCCAGATTCTCTTAACAGAAGCGGGTGCAAGCAAAAACGCTTGAGAGAGAGCACTTTGCATGAAGCCAATTGAAGCGGTATAGATGTGGGTGGGCGGTGTCAGGATGTTTAGGACCAGAGCCCAGTCTAGAGTGGGAATTGTGGTTGGGTGGGGAGGGCGCCTTGCGCCACACAGAAATGTAATCTCTAAATCCTTTTTACCAACTGACTGCCTGTCAATACCATTATGGAAAGATGATATTGCAGCTATGTATACTTTGAGAATACTGGGTTTGTGGCTCATCTAGGCGCTCTTTTAAAAAGGACAGAACGGATGAGATCAAGCAGGTTGCTGGATCTATATTCTTTGAGTCGCACCAATTTGTGAATACTTTCCATTTATGAGCATTACAGGCACCTGGTGGACGTGGGCCTTGCTTCAGGAATGGTTCATATCAAAAAAAGATTGGTAGGCCACCCCTTTGAGAGCAAATCTCGAAAAGTGCCTGTGTTGAGGGACTATATGGATATGGAAAAAAGCATCCACTTTAGGTACACTGAAATAAACCAGTCCCGTGGTTGAACGAGCAACATGATTAGTTTCAGAGTAAATATTTTGAATGAGGATTTCACTAAAGTAGATTTAAATTTCGTAAATCTAGATTAGGGCAAAGACCGCCATCTTTATTTGGAACTAGAAAATATGTACCCATTTATTATCATGTTCAACACAAACTCTGATATTCCTGGTAATATTCTCCATGCCTCCGTAAACTGTGAAAGAGGTGTCAGCATGACAGAATCTGACAGCTCGCTGCTGGATGATGGGGGGCTGTGAAAGACATGAGTGCATGTGACAGCAGAAAGAGGAGAGAAGATTTTTTTGTGAAGTTGTTTGTTTTTTATTGCACAAACATGGGAAAGAAACAGAACAACATACTTTGCCCTCGCCACCCGCAACTGGCAGGGAGGCAAAGGGAACAGACAGGACATTAGTTCTTTTTACTGTTGGGCCATTGCTGTTGTCAGGCTCCAGTCTCCTCTTCCTCTGAAATCCATCAGGAACGTGACTGGACTATGGCTGCAGGTGGGCCTTTGAGCTGTATCAGACCTGTATTTACCTTCAGTGACAAGGAGGAACAAAGATGCATGGTGATGGCTTCCTCAATCGGTGGGAGTTTGGAATAGCCAAGCAGACTGGCGCCATCCACAGATTTTACCCGGAAATGTGGGCACAAGCCAAGTACAGGCTTTTAGTGATTATTCAACAACGAAGGAGAGGCTTCCAAATAATTCAGGTGAAGTAGAAAGATTCTGAGGAAAATGGCACTGTGCTCTGTCTTATTTTCACAAGCTTGAGCGCCATTGCACAGCAAATCAGGTTATTCTAAGGAGAAAGGTGGTTCCCCAAAGTGTCAGCATAGCTGTACACAACACTGAGAGACCTGATCTCCAAAGGGAACCACCCACTCCCGTGAGATTTGCGTTGGGTCCCGTGGGACCCGCGGTATCCTATTGCAGGCCTTTAGTCTGTCTATCTAAAAAGTGTAATTCATCCATGTTTGTTTGTTTATTTATTTATTTAGACTTCATATTTTTTTTTATAAAAATTATATAACTGGATCTTCTGGTGAAACTTCAGTCTTCTCTCTAGTGATGTAAGCCGGTGCATTGACAAACCAGACCCTCTGTCGAAATTGGGTATCCATCAACTGTCATTTAATAGTTATACCTAGTGCAAACAAACAGTATTAATTGAAAATAATAATAAAAAAATATAAAATGTAATGTCTTTCATTTGATAAACTGTTAATAAAAACAAACATCATTACATTTCTTTCTTTTTAATCTAACCTCTGTATGCTAGTACATAAGCAAACTAAACAGGCATTAATGGTCATTATTATATAGTTCATAACACAATTTTGTAGGATTTGTAACTTGTAAATCATTTAGTCCACTTAAACTCTTTATTACAATCAACTGCAGGCTTGCATTCACATCTACTACCGTCCAATCAACAACCAATGCATAGAACCAAGACCCTGCACTACTGTAAAGGATTTGTCTCTACTTGTGTTACATTGAAAAACATTTTCATTGAAGATGTTTGTGGTAGAAAAGCAGTGTAATATTTACATTTATCATTTGGCAGATGCTTTTATCCCAGGTGATTTGAATTTATTATTTTTTTAACAAAATTTTTTAATGAATTTGAATAAAGAATTAATAAAGAAGAATGATTATAACAGGAGGGGGCATTAATAATAATAATAATAATAACATTTAATACATGTAGTAGCAAAGGGCTAAAGGCATCCTACTGTGACTTAGATGTGACTAAAACGACCTCTCATATAATACATTTTGACAAGCTATTTAAAAATGTTCTCAATTTAAAATTTTGAGCCCATTAATGTTTTGTGTATCTCTGAAGGATTGCCTACCCTGGTGTATGTTGATATTGGTTAATCTTTTTCTAAAGATGCTGGAGGGTTGGACCCTCACAGTGGGGTCCTTAGTAATAGAATCCCTGCCATCTGGAGCTGGTGAGTCTGATCCGGGGGGTTCTGTAGAACAGAAGCCCAGGCCGTGTTGAATATGAATAGCCTCTAACCTCCAGAACCATTCCAGAACCCCGCTGTGTTCTGCTCTGGTCCCTGAGGGTTACCTGGGCAGTGGGCCAGAGCTATTGTTTGATACTGACTTGTGAAAGGCCATGAAAGTAAACCACTGTGATTCTTTTGTCAAAAATATGTGCTTAGATATCATATCAGAAGGGTTTGTGGTGTTTGTCCACAAATGATGTTAAGATTTACGTAGGAAGAAGCTTGAAATTGTCAAAATATTTTTTTCTTTTAATTATAAGTGACTTAATTAAACTTTGGGCATAGACATAAATAACCCTAGTGCCATTTTATAATGCATTTTATAATGCTGCAAATGTAAATAATTTAAACCAGATTGTCATATATCAAATAAATGCTTTTAAAAAAAAATGCAGTTGCAATTGCCAAAATGCAATCCATTCAAAATCGAAATAATTCTGTGGCTGGATCTTTTCAATAAATCGTTTGATTCTGTTAATGATTAATTTGGATTCAAGTTAAAAAACAAATAAAACAAAAAAAGTTTTTTCACTAGTCAGTATATAGAGCCTTTTGTGGAATGGAAAGTTCTATAAAAGTTAATGATTCTTCATGGAGCCATAGATGTCAATAAGGAACTTTTTTTAACCGTTTCCCCAATAGCATTTAAAAAATGTTTTAATCATTTATCATATTTTGTTGTGTGAATATCTAAACAAGCAATATGTCAAAACAAAGACCAGAGCTTATGCTTTTAAACAAATAAACAAGTTTTATTCTATCTTCATGCATTTTCTTTTATCAACTCTTCAATGTGGGCAAGATTTATAAAAAAAAAAAAAAAAAAAAAAAAAGGGGAAAAATATTAATGCTGTTGACAATCAAGATATTTTACATATCCGTCTGCTTAGGCAGAGATTGTTTCTTTTTCTTTGCTGTGTTTTGATCCAGGAATTCAATAGCCTTTCAGAAGACGTAGCGCCTACCATAAAACAGTGTAAAAAAACTGAAAATTCCTTCAGCGGCTATGAAGCGTTCTCTCATAAATGATGGAAAAGTCCGTCACTGGTGGAGGAAGAGTTAAGAGCGTGGGTTTGGAACAATGATTAAACAATAATTTGAATCTTAGGTGAGCTACTTGATTTATATGTGCAGACCACAGTATACATTTTAAACTCCATTTATACCTTTACCACCAGCAGCCATTTCCAGCTTGAAGTCTTCAAACAAAGGTCTCTGCAGGGAGGAGATACACTGCTCTGCTCTAAGAGCACAAACCAGGAGAACCCAATTAGCAGTGATTTGTGGCAAAGAAGGAGATAGTGACGTGAACAAATGACGACGGGGAGAGAAAAGGCAGAGCACTGATTAATGTGGAAGTTGTAAAGCACGGAAATGGAAAAGACAGGACAGAACAGTGGGATGCTGTCTGACAGGCACCACCTGATACACCTACTACGGGAAGAGAAGAAGAGAACAAAAGGGAATTGGCTTCACTGATCCACTGGCACTGTTTTTATAAATAGGTTAAGATAATGGAACATGTAACTGTGCCTGATTTGGCTGATTAACAATTAACAATTTGGCCAAGTGTCAGTTCTAAAATTAGTTAGTTTGTTAAAAGATTAGCTTTGTTGACTTATAAATTTACAGTTACGATACTAGCTACACCTTGTGTATATTAAATTATAGTTTTATTTAGCAATTATGCACAAAGTGACAGTTACAGTTCAAGATTTCTCTTTCAACAACTTTCTATTAATCAAAAAATCCTGAAGAAAATGTTTCACAGTTTGCACGAAAATATTAAGCTGCACAACAGTTTCCAACATTGATAATGATGAGAAATTTTTCTTGAGCAGCAAATCAGCATATAAGAATGATCTCTGAAGGATCATTTGACTCTGGAGACGATGTTGAATGATGCTTAAAATTTTGCTTTGTAATCAAAAGAATCAATGGCATTTTGAAATATATTTAAATAGAAAACACTTATTTTGAATTCTAATAATATTTCAAATATTACTGTTTTTTTATTGTATTTTTGATTAAATAAATGCATCCTTAGTGAGCATAAGATACTATTTCTCAAATTAAAATGCACGTTTTTATTACATTGTTTAATTCTAGTTTCATTCTACTAAAAAGTGTTAACCATTTTGAAATGATAAACATGGATACAAGCTTGCTATGTCATTAGAGGAAAGCGTCTTCTATTTAGTTACTAAACGACTTCCACATTGGTACAGTGTAATGATGGTTTTGGAGGCTTCTCAAACAGTCTGGGTCTCTTTTTAGTCCTATAGGTCATTTACTGGAGGGAAAACACAGCCTTAAGATGGAGTCAAACACTCATCCTGGCACTGAATTTGTTAGCTAAATATTCCTGCCGTGTCTGGCTACCCGGAATGCTGTTCTGTGGCTGTCATGGTGATGGGTCGGTATGTGGAGTATCCCGTGGAGGACTGTTCACTCAGCTAATTAAAATGCAGGAGATGGAGGAGTTATGGGGCCGATACACTGCCTCTCCCTCACCAGCATTCACTTCCCAGTCTCTCTCTCTCTCTCTCTCTCTCTCTTATTCTGGCAACACTAATTGACCAGGGGAAGCACAGCAGCAGTTCTTTTCTTTTCCTTTCCTCCATCACTTCCTTTTCTTTGTATCTCTCTTCTTCGTTTCACTGTAATGGAAACTGTTCTCCTGGCCTTCTCTCTACTGACTGGCTCTGCTAATTAAATCTATGCTGAGACAGAAAGAAGAAGAGAAGGACCATATATATTCTGTGGTCTGATTAATAAGAATTTAAGGGGTGCTTTAACATCTCTAGTTCGGGTCATTTGGTCCGAACCAAGGGCAAACAATTTTACATTGTAGCATTTTTCAGCTTTTTTGGTTCTTTTCACACCACACTAATTGCTTTGGTCCGAACCAGTTGAAACAAACCAAAATGCAGTCACATGACAACATCCACATCACTCATTGGCCATGACGTAATTCCTAAACTGCTTTTCGATTGGTCAGAATTTACGTGCGGGAAAATTCCAGCATAAGAGAAAAAGCCAGCAAACAACACGGAGACAACACAACTATGGAGAGACGACTGCGCGTGCTGGTTTTGTCCCTGGCCTTAATCTATTGTTTGTATAAACCACAATATGCAAACAATACATTTCTATAATGAAGCGCGGATGCGGC
Source organism: Carassius carassius (assembly GCF_963082965.1). Taxonomy (NCBI): domain Eukaryota; kingdom Metazoa; phylum Chordata; class Actinopteri; order Cypriniformes; family Cyprinidae; genus Carassius; species Carassius carassius. Next base: position 11,043,751 of record NC_081778.1, read on the forward strand.
TTGAAAACAACGTTCTAATGCACTGCAAACGGCAAGCGGGAATCGCTCATAACTTCAAGCGGAGGCGTGCATTAATTCTTTTTAACTCTGACATGCTCATGGTCATCAGACCAAATTTCTATGAGGCTCCGCACCTCCTCACTACTCCAAGTTTGTCCACGAGCTGCCATGCTAAAGTGCAAACTGTCAACAAACACTTCCTCATCCCATAAAGCACAGTGCAGCTAACTACGGCAGCTGGTTTAGTATAAAAATGATCAGTACTTTTTGCAGTTGGGTCTGTTTGAGGTCGGATCACGTTCTCACCACAAACGAACCGCTCCAGAGTTCGTTTAAAAGTGTACCGAGACCACCTCTTCAAGCAGGTCTCGGTAAGCTTGTTTGATCAGCATTTGGTGGGCACCCGAGTGCGATTGCTGCTTTCACACCTGCCCAAAACGAACCGCACCAAAGGGGGAAACGAACTCTGGTACGATTCATCCGAACTAAATGAGGCAGGTGTGAAAGCACCCTAAGAGCATTACTGTTCAACAAGACCACAGCAAATACCATTTTCTTTTCCTACGTTGCTTTGGATTATAAGTGATTCAGTGCTACATACAGTATCAATTACATCAGTGTTAAAAAAGAGATGTTACTTTTGCCAAACTTTTAAACTTTCCCTTTAAAATAAATACAGTTGAAGGGATTTAGAAGTCAAAACATCTCATTTAAGATACATTTTGGCGGTCATTTTTCCTTTTATTGACTTTCATTCATTTGATTAAGTTTCACATTTTGCTGTGTTCCAAAGATCAAGTTTGGTGAACATGAAGACATGTGACCAATAGAAGATTTATATATCCAGCTGTGACCTCTTAGTGTAATTTAAAGAACAAACCTTAAAACTACAGGTGTGTTGCAGAAAAATGGAGTACATTGTATATTTTTACATCGTGGAGTTATTATTATTTGTTTTATGCTTTTATAAAAGTGTTATAAGTGTCAAGCGGGAAGAGAGAGGACTCAAATGCAGAGGATAAAGTTAAACAGTTTATTTGTACAACCGTGAATCCAAAAATAATCCAATGTGTGAAGACAATGGTGCCATGCCCAACGGTAGGTGGAAAAACGAGACAGAGGATCTCGGGCACGCGGCCAACGTAAGACTCCTCGTCTAGACGTCCTGAGCAACACAGTGGAAACAGGTAAGGAAAATGACACAAAGTACTGTCACAAAGTCAACACGAAATCTACTGACAACATGGGACAGACACAGCAGGGAATAAAAGGGAAAATGGGAACAAGCGACAGGTGAGAGCAATCAGCTCGTGATCTGCACACACCAGCACCGATGTATCAGCGCTGATTGCCCAGGTCACAAGCTGCAGACAATGACAGGACAGCCCCTGGAAGACTCACCATGACGCCGATGGAATTTGTCAATGAGAGCGCGATCCAGAATGTCACGAGCCGGAATCCAGCATCTCTCCTCCGGACCATAGCCCTCCCAGTCTACCAGGTATTGATAACCTCTACCCCTCCGTCTCACATCAAGGAGCCGCCGTACCGTATTAGCCGGAGAGGTCTGGGGCTGAAGGGGGAAGCGAATGACGGGCTTTATCTTAGAGACATAAAACACCAGGTGGATATTCTTCAACTGGGGGGTTAAATTGAATCGAACCGACACCGGACTGAGCACCTTAGAGATGGCAAATGGTCCAATAAATTTGGGTCCCAGTTTACGTGAGGGGAGTCTGAGAGGAATATCCTTGGAGGACAACCAGACCTTCTGACCGCACACGTAAAGTGAGGGCTTAGCACGGTGACGGTCCGCTGATGCCTTGTTCCTGTCACTAGTCCGAGTGAGGGTTTCTCTGGCGACTCTCCATGTACGGAGGCATCTCTGAATAAACGAGTGCGCGGATGGAACAATGGCATCAGATTCTTGGGAGGGGAATAAGGGTGGCTGGTAGCCTAAACAGCACTGGAAGGGAGACAAACCCGTAGATGAGACCAGGAGGGAGTTATGAGCATACTCCACCATAGTTAATCTGGAACTCTAAGATGATGGTTCTGCGGACGCCACACAACGTAAGACTCTCTCCAGATCTTGGTTAGCACGCTCAGCCTGACCGTTTGTCTGCGGGTGGTACCCGGAGGAAAGACTCTCAGTCGCCCCCAGCTGTCGACAAAACTCTGCCCAAAACTTAGACACAAATTGGGGACCCCTGTCAGAAACCACATTCGCCGAGAGGCCATGAATACGGAAAACGTGATCCAGGACAATAGTCACTGTCTCCTTCGCTGAGGGCAATTTGGGGAAGGGTATAAAATGTGCGGCCTTTGAGAACCTGTCCACCACAGTTAGGACTACCGTGTTGCCGCTAGACGGAGGTAGGCCTGTGACGAAGTCCATAGCTATGTGTGACCAGGGTCTCGAAGGGACAGGCAGCAGCTGGATTAACCCTGCTGGGGGTCGATTGGAACCCTTCCCCGCAGCACAAACAGGACATGCCCCCACAAAATGACGAGCGTTCTGCGTCATGGAAGGCCACCAGAAGCGTTGCTTGATTAAACTACAGGTACGAGTCGCTCCTGGGTTGCAAGCTAGTACAGACGAGTGGCCCCACTGTAGGACGTTAGTTCGGACCGATTCTGGCACGAACAACAGGCTCTCGTGGCAACCCGCAGGAACTGTGATGTTGCGCAGAGCTGAGCGGACTCTGGACGCCACCCCACAGGTGACCATTGCTACTACCTGATCGGGGGGCAGAATGGTCATCGGAAGGATGGATCTTGGTTCAGCCTCAAAGATCCGCGAAAGAGCATCAGGCTTACCATTCTTGGACCCCGGACGGTAGGAGATGTTAAAATTGAACCGACCGAAGAATAGTGCCCAGCAAGCCTGTCGGGAATTCAGTTGCTTAACGGTGCGAATATATTCTAGGTTCTTATGATCGGTCCAAACTAAAAAAGGGACCTCTGCGCCCTCTAACCAGTGACGCCACTCCTCCAGCGCTAACTCAACAGCCAGTATCTCCCTATTCCCGATGTCGTAATTCCGTTCCGAGGGGGTTAAACGATGAGAAAAAAATGCATAGGGATGAACTCTGTCATCTGAAGGTGACCTCTGAGACAAAATTGCCCCTGCTCCCACCTCTGACGCATCCACCTCCACAACGAACTGATGACGAATCGGGAGTTACAAGAATGGGAGCCGAAATAAAGCGACTCTTTAAATTAGAGAATGCAGCCTGAGCCTGTGGGGACCAACAGAAACATCTATGAGTGGAGGTGAGATCCGTCAGAGGAGAGGCGACCTGGCTAAAACTCAGAATGAACCGCCTGTAAAAATTAGCAAACCCTAGAAATTGCTGGACCACTCTACGACTATCTGGGGTGGGCCATTCAGCAACTGCTTTTACCTTGGCCGGGTCCATTCGGATTCCTTCGGGTGAAAGAATAAATCCCAGGAACGGAACCGACCGTGCGTGAAATTCGCACTTCTCCACCTTGGCGAATAAACGATTCTCAAGCAGCCACTGGAGTACTCGCCTGACATGTTGGACATGGTCACGCTCGTTCTGGGAGAAGATCAGGATGTCATCGAGATAAACAAATACAAACCGGTCGACCATGTCTCTAAGCACGTCATTGACGAGTGCCTGGAAGACCACCGGGGAGTTAGAAAGTCCAAAGGGCATGACCAAATACTCAAACTGCCCCATGGGGGTGTTAAAGGAGGTCTTCCATTCGCCCCCATCCCTAATCCCAACTAGGTGATAAGCATTGCGAAGGTCCAACTTCGTAAAGATGGTCGCCCCCTGCTAGAGCTCGAAGGTCGATGACATCAACGGCAAAGGATAAAGATTCTTGACCGTGATGTCATTCAAGCCCCGATAATCTATACAGGGATGGAGCGATCCATCCTTCTTCCCCACGAAGAAGAACCCCGCCCCAGCCAGAGAGGAAGAGGGTCGGATGATGCCAGCTGCCTGAGAATCATTGATGTACTTCTCCATGGCCTCCCTCTCAGGCCCGGAAAGAGAGTGAAGGCGTCCCCTAGGTGGAGAAGTGCCAGGCAACAGATCTATCACACAGTCGTACGGGCGGTGCGGAGGAAGAGATGAAGCTCGGGACTTACTGAAAACCACTCCCAAGTCATGGAAAGCCTCCGGTACATTCGCCAGGCTCACCGGCTCCTCCTGTAACACAGAACGAGACAAAACAGGAGAAAATGCAGGGCCCAAACATTGAGATAAACAAAAAAAGCTCCATGCCAAAACAGAATTAAGACTCCAGTCAATGTGTGGGTTATGCTTGACCAACCATGTGTGTCCTAACACTAATGGAGCGGAGGGAGAATGAATGAGGAAAAAACGAATCTCCTCAGCATGGTTACCCGAGAGGGAGAGATTGATAAACTTGGTGGAGTGTGTAATACTAGTGAGATGGGTGCCTGAGTCCTGGCTGAAATGGGCTCGGCCAGTGGAACAGATGGAACACCTAATCGGGCAGCCAGCTCATTGTCCATAAAATCACCCTCTGCTCCAGAATCAATTAAAGTGGACAGAATATCCGGAGAGAATATATCTCGTCCTTGATGTAGTCAGCCAACCTGTGAAGAAAGTGATCCCACTGCGCTTTAGCATTCCAACCTCATGACGTGGCGAGAGTGCGGAACTCGATGGAGTAATCCGACACCGACTGACCTCCCTGTTGCAGCAAAGATAACGCCCGCGCCGCCTCAGTCCCAAGCGCGGAGCGATCGAACCCCTTGCGGAGCTCCTCCAAAAACTCATTAAATGAGCTGCAACACTGATGTTCATTGCCACTCTAGATCGCTCCGTGGGAAAACAGGAGGGCTGGAGTGAAAAAGTCAGTGAACATTGTGACAGAAATGAACGGCATGAGTTGGGCTCATCGGAGTAAGGAGCAGGTGGATTGAGACGAGGTTCTGCATGACGGGAAGCCATGGCCTCTGGTTCGGACGGAGGTTGTACAACAGGAGTCGCGGGAGGAATAATCTGAAGCCGATCAAGCCGTTCAGTGAGCTGGGTCAGTTGCAGTGACAGCTTCGAAAATGCGTGACGTGAAGCGGTGATCGCCTCCTGCTGTCTACCCAGCAGCATGCCTTGCTGTCTGAGGATACGGAGGACATCGATCTCCTCTGCTGAGTCCATAATGGTCAGTAGATTCTGTCAAGCGGGAAGAGAGAGGACTCAAACACAGAGGATAAAGTGAAACAGTTTATTTGTACAACTGTGAATCCAAGAATAATCCAATGTGTGAAGACAAACATATGAACAAAAACAGAGCTACAGACAATGACAGGACACAGACAACAGGGAAGCCGATGGAGCACCCTGAACCGTGACAATGAGATGTTATAAAAGTTATAAGATGTTGAATATTATAATTGATGCAATGTCCAAAGAAATCTTGCATGCTCAAAGTCTAGTGTGACTATGGCATTAGATTCACTCAGTGATAAAATGCAAAGCTCAGAAAAAGGACATAAAGAACAACATAAAACTCCCCACTCCGCACATTTTGCATGTCTCTCTTATTTAACACACCTGATTCAGATAACAGCTCGTTAGAAGACATCTCCATGCATGACCTTTGTTCCGACTGACTGGATCCATGTAAAGTGTTCATTGCTCCCTGAGCACAGGAAATCCGTTGAAGTTTACTTCACTTCGGAACATTCATTCATGCATTTGAAACTTGAAGTGTGAAGTGTGACATAACATACCTCTGTAAATAAATACAATTTAAATTCACATCTCGTGCACTTTAATGCCATTTGAATGGAAAAGAGAACTGGAAACAATGGCGGAATAGTCTGTGAAGTCCACTACCCAGGGTACTTAAGGTCGAATAGACCAAATATCTGAAGTGATAAGAAATACATACTAAATGTGCAGAATGGGGTTTCACAAGGATTGCGAACCATTGATGTATAGCACTTGTAAAGAATTACATTTGTGTATGAAACGCGCTATGTAAATGATCTTGCCTTGCCTTGTTATTCACTGATAGTAGGGCTGCAACTAACGATTATTTTGATAATCGATTAATCTGTCGATTATTTTTTACGATTAATCGATTAATCTTTATGTACTTATTAAAAAAAATTTCATTTGACACAAAAAACCTGCTGTGTGAAAAAGAGCAGTGAATACTTAGAAAAAAGTGCATTTCAAATACATTTAAATATTTACCTCTCTCATTCAGTCATAATTAAGCTGCAAGACTGAATTATGAACTGGTAAACGACAAACTGATCACAGAAAATGTTTTTAAATCTTTAAATGTTAACTGTTAAAAAGCAATGTTATTAGCTTTTACGACTAAACATTTGCAAACAACATTGTACTGGAGAATCTGCACAAATAAAAGTCTTAAACAGTTCAGTAGGACAGAGTTTACAGGTTACTCTTCTTTTTTGAAGGCTCAAAGCAAAGTTCTCCCACACTTTGAATGACTTCGTTCGATTAGTTTTATCTTCCGCTTTTTTCTTTTTCTTTCTTTTTCTTTCTCAAGCTTACTCCACTCAGACGGCAAGAAAGTCGACCGGAAGTTGAAGTCGGCTGCGTGCCGCCATCTTGTAGCAAAACTTCACTTGCGTTAGCATTCCCATTGACTCCCATTAATTTTGGCGTCACTTTGACAATGAATAACTTTACATCTGAGGCGTTTAAAGACTCCGTTTGTCCATTATTTATTTCTAAAGATACATGAGTTTTTGTAAAAATAGGCTAACGATTGCGTCATAACCACTCGATTCTCTGTCGCATTACCATACAGACAGGAGGAGAAGCTCGCAGGCAATTAACTTAATATGGCGTACTGGTGTTACATTTTAAAATACTATACAAAATAATTAATCAGAATACTTACTCCTGCTCACTCACGCCAAAGAACTCCCCGCTCAAGCTCGCCGTCTCTGCAAGATTAACGATGGCAGTTTTCACGCACAGCTACTAGAAGATTTACATCTGTCAGACAGGTTGCTGACGTCATCAAGCTTAGTTTGAGTCTGCGCGTCAGAAATGGAAGTGCTAAAAAATGCTGAAAATGGGCTTCACTTGTCTCAATTGAGTTCCAATGGGGTTGCTGTGTCCATTTCTTTTACTGTCTATGACTCCACTGCCGTCTGTCTCCACCATCTCGCTGAATGCTGCAGAGGCAGTTCGGGAAGCACGTGACATAGAACGAGGCCAGCTATTGGCTATTTGCTACTTCTCCTGCTGTACTGGCTGAATAAAACCTGCGGTGGCTCATTACTGCCACACTTTGGTCATCGCAGATTTAAAATATGCACAAAATGAGCCGCTTACGGCAAATAAAAGTTGTTTAGCAACTAATCAATGACTAAATTAGTTGACAACTATTTTAATAATCGATTAAATCGATTAGTTGTTTCAGCTCTAACTGATAGTCTTCTAATTTATATTGTGCTACCTGTGGTGCTTTTGGATGAATGATACAATTTAGTGATGCTAAAGACCATTTATGTGTGTAAATTTAAGTTATATTTTTAAAAGCATTTTTTCATGAGAAAACCTCCCAGTTGCCATTTATTCAGTGCGCCCTTCCTAGTGGTTGCATGGACAGATAAATATTAGCAATATCGTGGATGAAGTTTCATCAGCTGTACCCAGCACGCTCCGAGGAATCCATTTTTGTAAGTTTTATCCCATAATACTGTAGAATTTGAATAGAAAAAATGTTTGGATTTTGGTTAATCTCCCCACATATGGTGCATGTCCACCTCCAATTTATTTGACGGCATATGTCAATATAAATTGTCAGTATAATGTTATGCTGATTTTTGTCCTTTACCTCCTTTTTTGTATAGTAAAAAGAGAAAATAATATGTTGAAATGACAGTGGTTAAAATATAAATGACAAAATTTTATTTTATTTTATTTTACGATTCCTTTAACCAATTGAAAGCCAGAGAGTTTCACCGCTGAAAACCCCCTAACCTCTTCTTTTTCATATCTCTTTCTACTCCATCACCTTTCCGCGGATTCTTTGGATGAAGCGGGTCCCACTGCATTCCTCTGCCTTTCTTAAACCCCCTCTGATAAGTCACAGATCTTTGAGCACATGAAGGGGGGTGGGTGGGAATGAAGTGAAGCAGGTGAACTCTGGCTGGCATCCAGGGAGGGAAAGGCGGGCAGTTTGTAGGTCAGTGCTGATGGGATACATGGAGGAGTGAAGGCCTTGCCCGTGTTCTTGGTACTTGGAGTTCCAGTCCAGACTCCAATTACTGATGGAACTTGTGCATCTCTCTCTGTCTTTCTTCTGTCCTCTCATCCTCCTTGAAACCATGCCAGAAAAGGTCTCCCTAAAGACACAGGGAGACAGAAACAAGACAAAGATTTTCAGGATCAGTGGAGGGGAAAAGAAAGGTTGTGAAATATTAAACATGACGAGGTCTCATTGGAATGAAGTGGCATGTTTTCCTTTTGGATATTTCTGGGTCTACTGAAATATACAAGTGGCAGAATAACAGCCCAACTATATGTGTCAGTAATTAGTCATCTGGAAGATTTACCGATTTTTTACTCTTTTAACTCAAATATATTTTAGCTAATAAAGTTACTGCAAGCTCCAGTCATTGATATTTTGGCCTATTTTTTATGTTTCTTGTCATTAGAATCCACTGTACAGAACTGCCATTTTTTCATACTAAATTTCATTTCATTTCAGAAATTTACAATAAAATTAATCAATTTTCAAGGTAATGGTACTCAAAAACATACAAAAAAATCCTACATTGTGAGATAACAGTCTAAATTTAACAGTCCAAATGTGTTTCATTTGAAGTGTTTCCATTGGCAGAGATTTCGAACATTATTTAATTTTAATTATAAACATTATTACTATTTAATTATATGTATATATATTTAAGTGCATGTTAATTGCTATCAATTAAAACATATTAGTAAAAAAAGTACACACACACACACACATACATATATATATATATATATATATATATATATATATATATATATATATATATATATATATATATTCTTTTATATTTATTTATAAAAAAAATTTATACAGTTAAGCTTTAATACATTTTAATACAATTAAGCTACTTCTTTTTCACGAGGTGCTACAGAATATGATTGATTGATGTTGTGTTTAGTTGTACTCAATTAGTTGGCAGCAATATACAGTAAATTCACTCTAAATTCTGATGGTGCACCAGTTGAGATTCAGGAGCTCCGAGAGCCTTCCAGCCTCCAGAGTAAAGAGAAGAGATTTCATTTCTTCAGCAGACCGTAGGGCAAACATGGGCCTTTTCATTTAAATATTAATGCCAGCACTGAAGTAAGCAAGCGTGACGAGGATGCAATTATAACCTAAATAAGCCTTTGATAAGTCTTGCTACAATAAGGAACTGTGTTTGTAAATAAACACCTTTTAAATGTTGCTGCCTACTCATGTTTATGGGGAGATCTATGCTCCTAAGGTAGCCATTAAACACTTGGAAAGAGCATTAGAACCACAGTTTATTATACATTTTATAGAGGGAGAAAGAGTGGGACTTAAAAAATTGTAATGATAGATTTTCATTCATCATCTGAGCATTTATTCTGATTGAATGTGTGTATTAGGCATTAGTGTGCATGTGCAGGCCTGCTGCACGCTCTCACCATGCATGTTAAGTGCATGTGCGTGTGTCTGTGTGTACCAGCCCATGTGTTTATTGGTGGTGGGCCAGTTGTCTCTAGCTTGTTTTGCTCGGTCGATAATTTTCTCATTTGCTAGTGGGAAAATAGCTAATTAAAACCCTCTTCAGCTAACAGCCTTTTTGGGAGTATGCTAATGCATTCCTGGGCTGGCTTCTGTTCCTGCCCCATTCCCAACACACACATTATGATGGTGGTCTGAGACATTGATGCAGTGCTCATATCACTGCTGTGAGCCAAAAAGCTGATTTTCTTCAATCAATATCATTACATTGTCATAAGCAGTGTATTGGACATTTATTACACATTTCCCACTATCATATTTCTATTTCTATACTAAAAAAAAATAAAAATAATAAACATCGTTGTTTGTGTATGTGGTTTAAAAAATACAGTTTGTTGTTGTTATTTTTTACTTTAAAAAAACTAGTCTACTAGCAATTTCTGAGGGCTAATTGTTTCAACACCTATTATTTTTCACTGTGCAATGGAAATCACATAAATGCCAGTTTTTTTTATTCCAGGCCAATAAAAGCAAATTGCAAAAGTACCAAAAAACTTCCAAAAATGTATAAAATATGAAGAAATTCTAATATTTATAATAAGAATAATATATACATATATATGGTCTGAAATACGATAAGATCATTGCTCTCACCTCAATGGCTGGGTAAGGTCCCAGCCGCCTATTTGAGGTGTAGGCCAACACTCGTACATTACAAGTCCAACCTACTGAGCTTTGTGGTGTGGGCCCAAGGTGCTTTTTTCGGGTCATCAGGTGGGTACCCTCCTTCAACAGTGTTTCACCAATTAACCCACAACACCTCCAGAGGGCTTGACAGCTAACCCCAGCGTCCTGGGGCAGCCCCCTCGGCCCCTTGGCTCCACAGCCAGTGCTCTTTTATATTCCCTCCCTAGCCGGTGGGCTGTTCCATGGCTCACAGCGCTTCAGCCACAGCCATCTCAATGCTATCTCTGCTCTTTTTGTGATATTCGCCACAAGCTGTCTCCTGCTGGGACCTCTTATTCCAAGTCTGGACAAGGCACTCCAAAGTGACTGCACAGGAAATCCTCGGCAGCCTACTTCCACTGGCAAGTTCCATGCCCGCCATCCCACCTGCTGGCACTGTTGGGTGAGTGGTTGGTACTTCCCAAGCTTTCTCTCATGGGCCTCTTCTATCCTCTCCTCCCATGGCACAGTCAGTTCCAGCAACACCACCTGTTTTGTTGCTCTGGACCACAGAACTATGTCTGGTCTGACAGTTGAGGTAGTGATCTCTTCTGGAAAATTGAGCTGTCTCCGGAGGTCAAGTCTCATGTCCCAGTCAATAGCGGATGTCAGGATTCCAGAGCCAGTCGATGTTGCTCTGGAGCTCTCCCCTGCTTTAACAAACCTGATCATATGGGGTGCTATCGTCCTCGTTGTGGGTCTTCCTTCTCTCTTCCTCCAGGCCTGTAGCCAGCTCGGCAAGTATCTGGTCATGTCTCCATCTGAACTTTCCATCAGCCAGGCTAGCTTGACATGATGACAACACATGTTCAAGGCTTGCCAGTTTCCCACACAACGTGCAGTTTGGGCTCTCAACCAGCCCCCAACGATGACGATTCACTGGTGTTGGTAGGATATTGTATGTGGAGCACAGGAGGAATTTTATCCTATTCTCTTCCATGCACCATATATCCCTCCACCCCAATGATCTTCCTTGGACACTGCCCCAAAATGTCCACCTCCCCTGATTTTTCATGCCTGCTGCCCTTGCTTGCCTACCCTCCTCCTCCACCATACACACTAAAAACCTGTAACCCAACTATGGGTTGGTATAGCACCTTCCCATCTATGGGTTATTTCTACCCAACCCAATGGGTTAAAATCCTGTTGGGTTAAAAGTTACCCAACAGTTGAGTTAATTATTTATATTAATTAACATCAGTATTTTTATTAAAAATGAATTAATACAACCATATTTTGAAACTACTTTGTTGTAAATTACAGATTTTATTTTAATATGCAAATAGCACATTTACAAATATATTTTAAAATATTTTATTTAAATGTACAATAATGTGTAAAAATACAACTGATATCTTCAAGATGTACAAATGTGTCAATTCATATTCATATCAAAACACACAAACGTGCAAATACAGTTCACAGCTGGGGCCTAATGTTTAGAGAGTTGGACCTGTAACCCGCAGGTTGCTGGTTCGAGTCTCTGTGCTGGCAGGAGTTGTAGGTGGAGGGAGTGAATGAACAGCGCTCTCTTCCACCCTCAATACTCATGGCTGAAGTGCATTTGAGCAAGGCACTGAAACCCCCAGTTGCTCCCTGGGCGCTGGATATGGCTGCACACTTCTCCGGGTGTGTGTTCACTTCTCACTGCTGTGTGTGTGCACTTGGATGGGATAAATGCAGAGCACCAATTCCGAATATGGGTTACCATACTTGGCAAATATTACGACTTTCAACTAAAATTAACCTAACATATAATAATAAAACAAAAAATAATGATAAAATCAAGTAATAATAAAAAAAATATACCAGCTGCTGGACCTACTGATGATCAATAAAATAAAAAAGTTTTTTACTGATTACAAAATACAAAGTTTTTAAGGAGGAGACAGTGTGCAGAAGAAACTATTAAAGACTGTGTGTTACAAAAACTCTCAAATGGGAGCAGAGGGCTTTGGGTAGTAGATGTCATATACAAAGAAATGTTTGAAACACAGATCGACTGCTTGTAGTATCGTCTTCTGTTCCATCGCCTCCCCGTTTAAAATAATAAAATCTTGGGAGGAGTTTTCCTTGTCACCAAGCACCAGGACATGTGATTACTGGCTTGTCTCATGATTCAAGTACAGCACTAATTAGTGCCAACCTTAAAAGAATAAAAAAAAATAGTTCAGTTAACATGCATTGTGATGATATTTCATTGATACACTCACTTTACAAATGAGTGAATTTAAATGAGTTAATAGCTAGAGTGAATTTAAATTGGTTAAAGTGATAATTCACCCATAAATTAAAGTTCTGTCATAATTTTGTTTTTCAAAATATCTTCTTGGAACGATTTGTATTGTACAACATGTGTCTTATACAAAATAAATAAAGGTGACTTGATTACACAGGGCATTGTAATTTTAAGTTTTGCTTTTACTTACAGGTTGAATGTCAATGAAGGACCGCTTCATTTCCGTGTATGATGTGCACACCAATTTTCCACTTGTGTGGTATGGTGCAGACAGCAGGAAAGGTTTTAAAGACAATTTCTGCACGAAGGCCTTTAAATGACAAAAGTACAGAGAAAGCACAAGTAAAAAAAAAACTAAGCTTACAGTTTAAATTTTTACAGTCTTTGCGGGGATCTACTATCAGACCAAACCAGTTTTCACTCCCTCCAGAAAATTTGTGGCAATATTTGCGGCTAATGTGAGTAAATTTTACCACCCTTTACCCTTTGACTGATTTGGACTTGTAGGGAGGAACAAAAGTACACTGTAAATGAAAGGAAGCTTTGTTGGATGGAATACGGCAATACACTTATTTCACCTCATTTGTCTTTTTTCATAATTTTTGGAAGTCTTAGGTCTAAGTAAAATTGAAAACTTATGTATCATTAATTTAAATAGGTTACTTACCATGAAATGTTTCAATTAACAGGCAGAAATTCTATTGTTGCTATTTTTCCTTCACGAAAAAGTCCATTGTCTAAACATAAGTATAAACACATTTAGTACAACACGTTTAAAAAAAATGTCAATCAATCTAGTTTCATAAGAGAAATTGCTGTAATTCATCCAGTATTGGAAGTGAAAAATATATTTTGCCTTAAGAAAATGTTAATTTTTTACACTTTAAATCTCTAATGTATTTATTTTGCATTGAGTATTTAGTCCCTCAAAATGCTGGTAATTTTTATAAACAAAAACATTGAGCTTGTTTGCAGGGGAAATTAAAGTTTTATTCTTGATGTTAGTGTTTGTGCCTTGGAGTGAACTTGCTCAAATCTGACAGCACAACACCAGAGAGTACAACTGCAAGGCTGTAGTAATTAACTGTTTTTTACGTTTGATATTGTTTATTGATGTGTTTTTCTTTACCGACTTCCTTTGTAATGCCGTGATGAAAGATGCAGTCAAAGAGAAGAGACTGAGCTGAACAAAGAAGATTACAGCTTTCACGTCCTTGCCAATCTTTCATCAAAACTTTGTGTTGTTCATTAAGGTCACCAGACTTTCCTTTTTGTCTTCTTTTCCTCAAGCGTGTTTTGCTTATTTGCTGGGTTACATCTGACAAACCTCAATTACGTTTGGTTGCAGAATTAATTGTGCAGAGAAATTGATGTCAAGCTGACGGGAGAAATACATATTTTATTGTTTCTGATTCACATCTGTTATGACACCTTCTAACTAGGTCACACATTATCGATATTATCTTTTGTCTTACACAGAAAGCAGATCTGCGCAGGAGGCATTCACAACCGGCATTCACAACTAATGCATTCCGGAAACTCGGAGCGGTACCTCATCCACAATTCCCACAATGTGCAGCGATGATTCACTTAAGCTTTTCCATTTCCACTGGCTTACTGGAAGAGAGAGTTTTGGAGCAATCTTTTAAGAATAATTATAAAGTTGTACACTGACTTTACCTTTTATGCTTTTATCCAAAGTGACCTGGAGTTACAGTGCAGTTAAGATATATATTTTATTATTTGTAATTATCTCCTTCCACTGTTACAGGAATAACACATTTCATTATTGATTAAGTTAATTTCTTTAGCCTTTACTTACATATTTCATTTACATATATTTGTAATTACATGTTTGCAATGATGAAGTTACAACTACATTAACTTTGCATATAATATCAAATCACTGCAGTTAATATATATATATGTGTGTGTATGTGTGTGTGTGTGTGTGTGTGTGTGTGTGTGTGTGTGTGTGTGTGCTTGATTAGTCAGCATATAAAAGAGCATTTAAAAAGCTTCTTTTTTATTTTTTATTTGACATAAATTGCACTTTTAGGTTTGCTAGGAAACACAAAGTGTACACTCTTTATTTTATTTTGTTCATATTATATTATCTGAAAGTAAAGTTCTTAAAATAATTTTTTTGATTTTGTAGTGCACTACAAGATCACGTTCAATACAATGAAACATAAATAATAATAAATAATCAGGAAAACAAAAGATTGCTGTCGGTGATAAATCCACAAGTCTTTAGGAGTGACACAATAAAGGCTAGATTGCTAGTTCAGGTTTCTCTCGGCTGGGCACATGATTACTCACAGAGACGTTCCTGAAGCTGTCAGGGGCTTTTTGTACAGCTGCCAATTATCACTGCGCCCAGTGTTTCTCAACAATACTGCGGCAACACATTATTTGTCGAAAAGTCACACGCTTTCAACAGTAAATTGGATTTTAAAAACCAATATAAAATTCCATCGCTATAATCGCTCCTTAAAGATGTTTCTTTCATCAGAGCCGGCTGCTAATTGTGTGAGCCTGAATGAAAGTGGGAGGATGAAATTACCTTGAGTCTGTATCATAATACTGCAAACTAAATGTATGACAGGTTGAAGAGATTTGTCATATTTTGTTAGTGGACATGAGACGAGGAAGAGAACAATTCAAGGTGCAGACCAACTCAAATGAGAATAAAATCGCACCACTGGATATTTAAAAATAGGTTTGGAAGAACATAAAAGTGAGAGAATTTTTAGGTGAACATTTCTTCAAAAAAATTCAAATTACAGTGATTGATTTATTGATTTGTTTATTTGAGTAATTTGTGTCTATTTTCTGAATTTGTGAAGTATAATTTCAGCACAGATTTGTTCAGTCATTAATGTCGGTAATTATGAACACAATCATTCTAATTGTCGGTGGTACTGGTGATTGCTATTTCACAAAAAAGTGCTCAGGACTAACCACTGGAACTGCAAATTGCAGCCTTGAAATGTTATTGTTAACTAGACAACATGAATTTCAATTAGTGAAAGTGACGTGACATTCAGCCAAGTATGGTGACCCATACTCAGAATTTGTGCTCTGCATTTAACCCATCCGAAATGCACACACACAGAGCAGTGAACACACACACACACTGTGAGCACACACCCGGAGCAGTGGGCAGCCATTTATGCTGCGGCGCCCGGGGAGCAGTTGGGGGTTCGATGCCTTGCTCAAGGACACCTAAGTCATGGTATTGAAGGTGGAGAGAGAACTGTACATGCACTCCCCCCACCCACAATTCCTGCCAGCCCGGGACTCAAACTCACAACCTTTCGATTGGGAGTCCGACTCTCTAACCATTAGGCCACGACTTCCCCATTATTCAGAACAATCTAGCACACTTCTTTCGTCGCCACATGTCATTCACCAAGAACAGTGCAATTACATCTCTGCTGGGAAATGGGGGCTGACAGAATACAAGAGGCCAGTAATCAGAAGAGGACAGGTCCATCTTATGATAATAAATTACACGCCAGAGCAACACTGCATGCATCTGCCTAACAACATCCCTGAAGTCAGAATGTAGACCATCTCTTTTGCATTTGGCCTACTTAACTGTACATACACTTAAATAGTCACACAAACATTCAGAAAGGTCAGAGGTGTCAGCATTGAATGTGACTGCTTAGACGCTGTTTGTCTCATATGTGAGATCATATGAGATATTGAGATGGATGAGCCTTTGAAATGTCATAAGTGGTAAGAACGGTAAGAAAAAGACATTGTTTTCAATAGACTTTAAAATAATATTTCACCCAAAAGTAACATTTATGTCATCATTTATTCACTCTTATGAAGTTCACTCTTCATATGTATGAAGAACGAGTTTGAATACGAGTTTTGAGAGTTTTTAACATTTTCTTCATTTAAAACCTTTTTCTGCAATTTTATTATTTTTAATATTTTGAATTATTATTATTATTATTTTACAAATATATTCATAATTTCTAGTAATTTTGTTATGTGCTTGTCATTTATATATATATATACATATACAGTATATTTTTTTCAGTAATTTTAGTACTTTTTTTCAATAAACATAAATGTTTTTGACATTATAAGTTTTAATAACACTGTTTTTGAGCTTGACAACCACTGGGCCTCATTCAATCTCACTGTATGGAAAAGAGCAGCTCAAACATTTTACTAAACTTCTTATTTTGTTATATTATATTTGTGTTGTATTCAATATAATAATGCAATTAGTACAATGATATTAAAATTAAAGTCTTTGAATAAATATATCTGTCCAGTATTTTTCTCTCTCTATACATGCAGAATTTGCAGTGCATGAGCTGACAATGAGTTTGCGCATCTGTCAGCAGTCCCACACATGCTGTAAATTGATATCCCATTATTTCACATATTCTTTTAGATGAAAGGCTTTCTAATTCTACACCTAAATACTCAGACAAAGGAAAAGCAGCCCAGGGTCAGTAATGCCATGAGCAGCGGGACTCCACCACCTCCTCCACCTGTCACTCAGGAACCTCTCCGTCCAAAGCCCAATTAAATCTCTCCCCTGACCCCGCACGCATGAATATGTATGAGAGCGAATGAAAATAAACCGCTTCACCGCTGTGTGCATAAGGGCTCTGAGGAAGGGGATAACAAAGGAAAGGCCCACACTGAGCATCAGGGGCACGGATGCCATCACTTCCCAGAAGCATCACAGGGGCGAACAGAACACGAAACCTGCCGAGACGTCCCGGCTGGCACGACGTGTGTGTGTTTGACCATTATCTGTCCTACAAAAGCCTTTTTATTGCTCACTAGACAGCTGGTGTGCAGGAAAGGGACATCAAATACTATTAAACTTTTTAATGTGCTTGGTAAATAATATGGATCTGAAGGGACATCTCTTGATCTGGCATGAATTATATATGAACTCTGAATATTGATACGGTTAAAGAACAATAAGCAATACTCAGAACTGCTATTATTATTATTATAATTTTAAAACTTATTAACATTACCATCATCATTAGTAGTACTAGTAGAATCAATGGCTCAAGATTATATAAAGTGCATCTCTGTGAGCATAAAACCACCTACAAATGTATTCAGTGCTTGATTACAAAGGTGGTCAGAATTAATACCCAAATAAATTAAGTAATAAGGGTGATGGCTTCATAGATAGTGACATTTAGTTCAGGAAAAGTGGCAAGTCGTCACAGAGTACAGATGTGTGCTTGTAAATAATTAATCTTTGCTCTTCATGTCTACTTGTCAGTACAGACTGGGGGCTTGTATCCTGGCAACGCGCCATGGTTTCCACATGCTGCAGGGAGAGAGAGGTCCTCAGGGGGGAGCCAATCATCTCTCTGCCTGAAGCTGAAACAGCAACGCACACACAGATGCATGAATATATACAAGCACAGACTCACTCATGCAGGGACAGCCGACTATGTATGTACATATGCTACCGTAAACCAGAAACACACGCGCACGCTAAGTGTTATGTTCTGTTTCCTTCTGGCTTTATTCCTGAAATATCTTCATTTCACGCCCCGGCATTTCTCAGCCCCATCTCATTCATATTTTAGCACGGCAGCTTAGCTTACATCTACCTTGTACACAAAAGTGGAATAAAATACAACTGAATTAGTTTAAATTTATAATAAATGCAATTAGCTGAACTGTAGAGTGATTTTGATTCAGTTAAATGGATAGTTAACCAAAAAAAATGTAATTATGTCATCATTTACTACAGTTGTTCCAAACCTGTAACCAAACAGATGCTGGTAGCCCCTGACTTCCAAGTATGAAAAAAAAGAAAAAAAAAAGATATATAAGTCAATGGCTACCATCAACCTTCTTTAAAATAACTTATATTGTGTTCAACAAAAAAAAAAAAAAACTCATACAGGTTTGGAACTAATGATAGTAATTAAATGATGACAGAATTTTCATTTTTGGGTAAGTTATCCCTTTAAATACTTCTTTATTTGTCATTTCATAATTACTACTGCTTTCTATGAACTATGGTTAAAGTGTGCTGAAAAATGTAATGACAAGCATTTATGGTAACTAAAATATACAATATATTTATATTAATATTAATAAAATGTAATGTTATTTAATGTGTCACACAATTGTAAATATATTCATAGTTAAATATTTGTAATGATGAAATTGTAATTAAGTACATTAAAATTCTATCAAATTTAAATGCAAAATAACACACTTCAGTTAAAATTCAATTCAAGTACTTTACATGTGCTTCAGTACGTTATATTATAATAAGCATACTTTTTCTATTTTTTTTTAAAGTTTACTTGTGTAAGTCATGAAAGTGTGCTCTAAGTACGTACACTTTTATTTTAAAATTATATAAAAGTAAAGTTTTTTTCATACATATTCTTAAGATTAGAAGTACACTACAAGTGCAGATTCAATACAATTAAGCACACTTTTTTTTAGTTGGGTTTAGTTGTGATAACCTCTTTGACATCAAACATCTTATTTCAAAAGGGTCACAGAATAAGTTCTCTGACCTTGTACACCGAGTGTATGTTGTGTTATTAGGTCAGTATATTCAGTTAACCCGCCCATGTCAATGTTAACCAAGACGTTTCTCAAAGAGGTCAAACGTCCCAGTAACAGTGTTGTGTAACACACCAAGAAACAAACCGGAGCCAAATCCTGCTGACATAACCACATGACCTGTTTTTAATAACCAGTCTTTAGAGTCAAATAACCAAAACGCACTTCACACGAATTCACTATTCAGTCTTAGAAAGAAAGAGCTGCTTCTCTCTCTCTGGAGCATCTGACAACAGGAACTTCCAACTCCGTGCTGCAACAAGCAATTACAATTTATTATTTTAGCTTTCAAAAATTAATAATTAGCACATAAAGAGGTTTGAAGATTAATATTATAATGAGACAAAAAAATCAGCAACATTAGTGCAGCCCCTGCAAATAAAAACTGAATGATGTTAATTTTTCTAGCATTTCACTAAATATGGGGAAAATAATACTGGGCCTATAAAAAAAGAGACTATATAGACTTTGGATTTCCAAATAATGATCATCTCGAGAGGTCTTTTTGTTGGAAGAGGTAGAGATGATCAGTGGAATTTCAAAATAATATAATTTTAAAAAAGGAAAGCCATGAACAGTGATAGTTACACAAACATTTCAACATTTCTATTCTGTGATGCTGATTATAAGTTTAGATGTGTGTAAATGGATGTGTAATGTATGAGAGCACTGAGTGCTCCTGCCTCGGGCTGTGTGTGTATGTGTGTGTTTTTGAGGACCCAGTAAAGGCCTGCCTCCAGGGTCAGCTTCATTAAAATTCTAATGGCTTCTCAGCTACATGCAAATGGCTCTAATGACAAAGCTAAGCGAGAGAGAGAGAGAGAGAGAGAGAGAGAGAGAGAGAGAGAGAGAGAGAGAGAGAGAGAGAGACAAAGAAAGCAAGAGAGAGAAATGATTCAAAATTAGATTCATGTTTTTTTTTTTTTTTTCTCATAAGGGAAAGTGTCTCAGTTTATGTGTTTGTATACGAGTGTCATATTGTTGTTCAGTTAAAGCATTCAGCTCTATGGTGTTTAAATGATATTGGTACACTAATGGAAGAAATTTATTACACATATTTCATTTCAAGGGTTGCATTTTAAATGCTTAATAATGTAGGGTTAAAATGAAAGGCATAAGGCCATCATTTTTTACATATATTCATTTTCCGATAAAATAATATGCAGACAAAAACAATTACTGGTAGCTTTGTTTGATAGATGTTTGCTTTTCACATACATATTCCTCAAAACTTGGGAATTTAAAGGGACAATTCAACAACAACAACAACATAAAAAGGTAATATTCTCAATGTTTATTCATCTTCACGCTCATCTATCTTCTGCTAAACACAATAGAAGATATTTTGAAGAATGTTTTAACTGTATCCATACAATGAATAACAATGGGGTCCAAAACAATGAGATATGTTCAAAATAAAACAGAAGAAAGAAAGTCACACAGGATTGGAAAGCCATTTGTTTAAATTTATGTTAAATGCAATTAACTGGCCCATTAATTTTTTTATGTAATTTCATAATTACCTTGTTGTTGTTTTCAGGATATGGATAAAGTGTACAGCCAAATTAAGAAAAAAAAACTACTTTAATGTGATTTCTAGTGAAACATAGGTCATGCATTTCAACATCAAAATGACACATTTTAATTAATTGTAAGTGAGCACATTTAAAATATTTTAAAAAGTTGAAATTATAATCAAACACTTTACATGTGCTTTAGTATTTCACATGAGAGTGAGTCATTAATTTTTGGGTGAACTACTCCTTGAAGAAAAAAGTAGCATCCATTTACTGTATTTTTTACCAGTCCCATAAAGATTGATTTTATTAATTGGCAATCAAGCACAGCCTGTGCTGTTGTCTCCTCATCGGCTCAACACGGCTGAAATTCTCAGTTACCACAGCGATAAAACGCCTTGTGGTGGCATTTAATTCAGAGAATTAAAAGAGAGAACAAGCCACAAAGCAAGGGCTGTTTATTCAAGTTTATGCATGTGGAGATGCTGAGTGAGAGAGAATAGGATGGAGAGCGAGAGTTTAAAATACATTCTTCCCAGTGTGCGTGATCCCTGCAGTGAAAGCATATCTTTAGCTGCCAGTGCTCCCCTATTGAACCCTATGTCAGAACGCTGGAGTTCTCTTGTGCTTGCAGCTGTGGGCCTGAAGTGTTGTTTCCCAGCGAGTGAGCCAAACACTGTCCCTCAGCTTCAAGACCCACCAAACACACACACACACACACAGAGCAAGCACAATGGATTCAGAAAGGGCTCTCATCTGAAGAGTGCTGGCTTCTGTCTTTGAGTGTCAATTCTGTGTTCATTTTCCCAGGCTGGATTCCTCTAGTTGTGCGACAGAGTTTCATCTTCATGTCAGCTTGCATTATTAATTTCTGTTTGTGAAGGCCAGACTGATGGGCTCGTGCAATGTTTCAAAGCTCTTCACTTGTGACACAGATTTAGACCCACAAAAATCCGAAACACTAGCTGTATTTCCATTGTACAAAATGCTGATTTTTACATTTAAATGTATAATTGGTCAAACAGTCAACATGGGTCAATATTACATCCATTTGCAACCAGGATATTGAAACCGGAAACGGGGATATTGAGGTTGCCAGAATTTCACACTAAAGAAAAAGGGTGACTATGTTTCAGGTATTATGGAATAGTACATAAAATGTACTAATAACCGTGATCATTACACTGTTCATCGTAATTGGCCTGTCCATAAATATGGCCAATAAAGACAAAACACCATCAGAGTAACACACATGGCATAGCTTTTCCTTGTCAAAAATATACATTTGACAGCATTTTACAGTAAAATTACAATTATGGTTTAAACCATTTATAGTTTTCCGCCTTACTTTTATAGGGTTGTTGGAGGGGTCTTGATGATGTCAGTGGAAATATAAAATCATTGTAAAGCAAGTTATTATATTCTGATGATGTTTTTTATTTTATTTTATTTTATTTTATTTGAATAACATTCATCAGTGAACTGTTTGAATCTTATGGTGAGTTTAAAAGTGACTTCAGACTGCATTCAGGGTACATATTTTGTTCTTCCCCACAAACCCTTTGGCTCTCATATTCAAACACTTATCTACTGTATTACATCGGTGGCTAACATGGGCCATTAGGATTCACTGGGCAGAACAGCTTTTATGAACTTCATTTAAAACCACCTCCAGCAGAAGTTCAATGCCACTAGATAATTCATTTCCACAGCAAAGTGAAAAATTTCTACACTTTAAGAAACACTGGGTTCGTATTGATAGCCATTTTAAAGACCTTCACTACTGATGTGCCAGTCATCTGTTTCTTCCTTCTCTCTGTGGCATATTTGCTAATTGTGATTCATGATCATGTCTCTGAGGGTTGTTGTGGATTCTAATCAGTCCCATTGTTCTCTGGTGCACCTGTGCATCAGTAGGTGGTCAGCACACCTCAATCTGCCCACGCTGGACCTTCAACCTGACCTGCATGGTTTCAGCTGCTCATGACATGTTCATAAATCCATGCATGGATGGCATGTGAAGATGAACACATGGCAGACATTTTACCTGCTGTCTGCACACAGCTCATGCCCTGCAGAAAACCTTCCCTACTGTGGATTAGGTTACAAAGAGGTTTTCTAACAAGGACATTGCTTTTGATGCAGGGACTGAAAATAATTTTTTCATTAAGGGCAATATATATAATCATTGTTACTGTGTTGCCACATACAGGTGCATCTCAATAAATTAGAATGTTGTGGAAAAGTTTATTTCACTAATTCAACTCATATTGTGAATCTTGTGTATTAAATAAACTCATTGCACACAGACTGAAGGAGTTTAAGTCTTTGGTTCTTTTAATTGTGATGATTTGGGCTCACATTAAACAAAAACCCACCAATTCACAAAAAAATC
The DNA here is from genome assembly GCF_963082965.1 of Carassius carassius. Classification (NCBI taxonomy): domain Eukaryota; kingdom Metazoa; phylum Chordata; class Actinopteri; order Cypriniformes; family Cyprinidae; genus Carassius; species Carassius carassius. The sequence continues at coordinate 11,066,930 of NC_081778.1, forward strand.
TAAATCTCAACAAATTAGAATATGGTGACATGCCAATCAGCTAATCAACTAAAAAAACCTGCAAAATTTTCCTGATCCTTCAAAATGGCCTCTCACTTTGGTTCACTAGGCTACACAATCATGGGGAAGACTGCTGATCTGACAGTTGTCCAGAAGACAATCATTGACACCCTTCACAAGGAGGGTAAGCCACAAACATTCATTGCCAAAGAAGATGGCTGTTCACAGAGTGCTGTATCCAAGTATGTTAACAGAAAGTTGAGTGGAAGGAAAAAGTTTGGAAGAAAAAGCTGCACAACCAACCGAGAGAACCACAGCCTTTTGAGGATTGTCAAGTAAAATTGATTCAAGAATTTGAGTGAACTTCACAAGGAATGGACTGAGGCTGGGGTCAAGGCATACAGACGTGTCAAGGAATTTGGCTACAGTTGTCATATTCCTCTTGTTAAGCCACTCCTTAACCACAGACAATGTCAGAGGCATCTTACCTGGGCTAAGGAGAAGAAGAACTGGACTGTTGCCCCGTGGTCCAAAGTCCTCTTTTCAGATGAAAGCAAGTTTTGTATTTCATTTGGAAACCAAGGTCCTAGAGTCTCGAGGAAGGGTGTAGAAGCTCATAGCCCAAGTTGCTTGATGTTGTCCAGTGTTAAGTTTCCACAGTTTGTGATGATTTGGGGTGAAATGTCATCTGCTGGTGTTGGTCCATTGTGCTTTTTGAAAACCAAAGTCACTGCATCCGTTTACCAAGAAATTTTGGAGCACTTCATGCTTCCTTCTGCTGGCCAGCTTTTTGAAGATGCTGATTTCATTTCCCAGCAGGATTTGGCACTTGCCCACACTGCCTAAAGTTGGTTAAAAGACCATGGAGTTGTTGTGCTTGACTGGCCAGCAAACTCACCAGACCTGAACCCCATGGAGAATCTATGGAGTATTGTCAAGAGGAAAATGAGAAACAAGAGACCAAAAAAATGCAGATGAGCTGAAACCTGGGCTTCCATACCACCTCAGCAGTGCCACAAACTGATCACCTCCATGCCACGCTGAATTGAGGCAGTAATTAAAGCAAAAGGAGCCCCTATCAGTTGAGTACATGTACAGTAAGTGAAAATACTTTCCAGAAGGCCAACAATTCACTAAATGTTTTTTGACAGTTTAATGCTGCTTAAATGTAGTATGCAAGATTTTACACAACTGCAGAATTTAAATAGCCTATAAAGTATAATAAAACATCACTTCCTCATCACTGAAGCAGTCCATGTCTTCAGTCCAGCATACTGTAAGTTCTGCACTCTTGCAAAAACCCCATTAGAATCACTGAAGCTGTCTACACTTTGAAGTGAATTTACTACTTTCATTGTATCTGCTTTTTGTTGTTTATGATGACAGAATTTGTGAGAGTGCAGACTACAGTGAGTGAAGAAAACTCAACTGTTTTAAAAAGAGTTTTCAACACTGATTAATCTAAATGCCTCTTAGGGGCTAATGCATTCATAAGCTCAACTTAAACTTGTGTGATTGGTTATAATGCACAACACTGCAAAAAAGGGTTAAAATTAAATCTGATACAACTTGAGCAGATCTAAATGTAATGTGGTAATCAATACTTCAGTGGTTTATTTTTACATTTGAATTTGTCCAGGGGGAGTTTCTGAAGCTTTCTTTCATTCAGGAGGCATCTTTGTTCATTTTTGGCCCAAGCTCCCATTAATTTCCAATCATGGGTTGATGCCTGCAGACTAGTAAAGTTTAATAATGTAAACTGATGACTATTTTCTCCCATTTATTTAATTTCTGCACTCCCCCAGTTTAACACCTCCGAAAAATATTATCCCTGGTCATACCCTGTAGTGATATGATCTGCTACCTTACCAAATACTCAAAGGAACACACACCTGCTTCTGTAACCGCACTGACATAGCAACCGCCATGAGAGTATTTGGTTGTCAACACCGGATGCCTCTCCATCTGTTGGCCCAGCAGAGAGCTTTGCTCTGCCCAGGAAGGGCTCAGGGGGTGTGAACCTGCTGAATTTGACCGTGTTGTCCAGCATGGCACCATAGGTGGGCTGTCAGGCCAATGTCTAACATGGTCCTGACTTCTGGTGCCTTTGAACATTGAACCACGTTGCTTGTTCTTGAATTTGGTGCTTGTCAAAGTCAGATGAAGACTAGGAAGGGTGTTTAAGACCTTGTTGACTTTGAGAGGATATGAACATCAGAAACACGACAACCTCTTTATATTGTAGGTCTCCCTGTCAAGGATCAGGAGCTGTTGTACACAAATAGTAGCAACCATGAATGATTTACTCTAGCATGTTTTTGATTTCATTGGTTGTTTATAAATATATCATTTTATTTCACATTTTAGTCAAAGTTTTGATTAAAATAAAATCAAAGTCATCACTACTCTGAGTTTTATAGTAAAAAAAATAATAAAATTAAACTAATCGAAGTATGTGAAAATGGCTAGATGCATAATGTTGTAATAACACATTAATAACATTGTAATAGCACAGTTAAATATATATATCAGTATTTAAGATTTGTTATAGAAACAGTGTGACTTACAGATTCTGACTAGCATGTAGCTTCAAGTTTATTTGTACATTTATGTTAACTGTTTATTTATTTATTTATTTTATTAACCCTTGGAAGCTCCCCCAGGGACTCAAGCATGTCAGTCCACAACATTATGATTGGATTATTTAAAACAATCATGTTCTTCCATGTTACTTTTATGTTTTAATAACAGTTGTTTAATTATTATGATTCATTTTTTAATCTTCATCATTAATGGAAAACAAACAAAAAACTTAGTTAATTAAAATGTTAATCATTAATTTCCACAGTGTTTTTATTTTGTAATTTTTTATTTTTTTAATGAGTTTTGAATTAAATATCAGGATGAAGACAATAAAATGTTTCTGTCTCTGTGGGTTTCACTGTGGGACAAACATATCTAACTGCATGACAAAATCTTCTCGTGTGGGCCAGGATTTTTAAATAGAGGTTTAATTAAGTCATCAAACAGAGTAAAGTTTGTGACTCAAGGTCAAACAGGTCTTTATTAAAAGAGGTTTCAAAAGACTGACAGGGCATACAAAGACTGAAAGGCAATATAGCAATTAGGATGTACAAAAGGAGGGGGGGGGCAGAAAAACAGATCTAGAATTCATTGGGCTAATAGAGATGTTAGTTCTCCAAGGAGATGCCATCATCATCATCATGACAAAGCAGCCATGGTTTGAAGCATGTCAATTGGGGCATTTTCTGAAATCTGAAGTCTGAAGTGGAGCCAAATCTGATTGGTTGTAGCTGGTCTGAAATAAATTTAGAAATTCTTCAGAACACATCTAGTATTGATAAAAAAAAAATATATATATATATATATATATATATATATATATATATATATATATATATATATCCAGTGTGAAATGTGAAATCTGTGCTTTCTTTTTGAAATAGCACACATCAAACTAAAGGCATAGGTATTTGGGTGTGTAATTGCTGGTCCACATGGGCAAACCCTCGTCTCTTTAACTCCAGTCAGGCACTTGATGGGTATGAGATTATGTGAGACATGTAACAGCTATAAAGTGCCAGGAAGAACCACGTAGGAGAGCGGAGGTGCGTGCGTGTGTGTGGTTAGATGAGACTTGAGCTTGCCTGGTGGTGTGACTCCTCTCACCACCTCCTCCATTTACTCCTCATTTAGCCTAGAGCAGATGGCAGGCCTTGGTTCCTCCTAGTCTATGTGTCTGTGTATGAGCATGTGTGTTTGTATGTCTCATAAATGCACACACACTGTCCACCATACTCTGTGGGAATGAAAATCAAGTTGCAAAAATTGTTCTTTGACAATGTTTCGTTGAAATATGTTCTGAACTGTTGAGAAGGAAACTCTTTGCTGTGTGGACAATTTTGGTGACTCTAAATTGGCATTATAGTTTGTACTAGTAGCCAAGGTACTCCTTGTGAAAACGAAGTACACTTAATATAACATTATAATAATATACTAATATAGCACTTGTATATTAATGCTCTTTTGTTGGTTTTGATTGCTTCTATAGTACTCATTTGTCAGTCGCTTTAGATAAAAGCATCTGCTAAATAACCAAATTTAAATATAGTGTACATGTAAAAAACAAAACTAAATTGAAATTTAAAAATGAGCCCAAAATCAAATAAATAACACAAATAAAATAAATTTCTTCATATAAACAAAATAAGGCTTTGTGTGCTCTTTGCAATTACTACTGCATTTTAATCATGATCCAAACAAATATGTTGCATACACGCAACTTGGGCAGTTTTTAATCTAAATTGGATTGTATAATTTCGAAATTTTAAGCAAAAACAGAATGGTTTGACTTCAGTTTTGTAAAACTATACATAAAAAAATATCTGCATGAGACAGATTCACTCTCTGACAGCAGGTGACGCTTAAAGTGTTTCCTTGGTTTCCGCTGTACATGCACCCCCCCCCCCCCCCCCCACCTACAATTCCTACAAGTCTGACTCTCTTACCATTAAAAGCCCAATGCGCCTCTCCTCGGGGGACCGGTCTCTTCCCCGTGCATGCACACTGGTGTCCTTGTGGGTGAGAACCGCACCCGTTTACACGGCCGACGGGCCAGGATGCCGGGCCATCTATCCCCATCCCCTGCCGCGGCCAACGAGAGAGATGCGGCCGCTAGAGGAAGCCGCCGCCCCTCGCGCCCCAGACCGAAGAGGTGAGCGCGTGCGGCCGCCGGACTCCACCCCTTACCTGGACCGTTCCTCCATGAACACTGCCCGACCCAGCGCAGTTGGGAAACACCTAGTGACGTCACTCCCTCTCGCTCGCAAAAGTTCATGAGAACCCGGACTGGGACGGAGGAAAACCAGGGACAGCCTCCCAGCCATAAAAAGGGTAAGTGAATTCTCTATTATTGTCATTTTACCCTGTGGTTGGTTGAGGCTGTCGACTAAAACCCGGTTTCTCTGTCCCTGTTCCGGCGCGTTGCGAGAGGGAGGACTGCCTGGAGAAGAATCCCCACCCCGCCCACTCCGACTGTCAGTGTTGGGAAAGTTCACTTTCTACATGAACTAGTTCAAAGTTCAATTCACAAATTTTTAAATGAACTAGTTCAGTTCATAGTTCAAACTACAAAATTTTGAACTAAAGGTGCGACACTGGTGGCTGGTGTTACCAGATTGGGTGTTTTTCCGCTACATATTAACAGGGGCGCCCCCAAGGGGTGGCCAGGGGTGGCCACGGCCACCCCTGTATAAACTCTGGCCACCCCTGCGGCCACCCCTAGGATTATTTACAGTGGGTCCTATTAATTTAAACGCAGAATGTAAATTCACAATAGTTTAAGAAGTGAAAAAAAAGTGCAGCACCTGCTGCAGCCACAGTTTTGCGTCTCTGAGCAACATTAAAGTGTTTCGTTCCTGAATGAATCAACCGTTTAAATGATTCGGTTCAATCGCAATGACTCACTTATTAACAGTGACTCGCTGCCACCTATTGGCGGTTTTAATTTCACATTTAATGGAACCTTTTCATTTTTTAAATAATTTCAAACATCAGTTTTCAATGTTTTATCTTTAAAATATCAAAACATTATTTGTTCATTTGTAACTGCAGGTTAAAGTATTCCATGTTCCATGGAGCTGCATTAAACAGTGTGTAAAAACATCTAAATGGCACTTCAGATGCAGCTTCTGTTTTATCTGCATTGCAAAGATCAATTTTGTTGATACTGATTGCATTTGCTTGGTAACAGCCCAAATGCAAGTATTTGACCTAAAATATGGTTCACACTTTTAGAAACAATGGTGTAGTAAAAAAAAAAAAAAATCAGGTGTCAGCACAATTAAAAATAAGATATCAGCACAATAACACTCAGCAAAATAGTGTAATTATCGTTATCGGTAAAATCCTAGAACTCACAGAGATATAACTTTTTGTCTATATTGCAAAGCCTTAATTTTTTTTTCTTTATTTTAATGTGCCACCCCCAAAATTTACTGTGGCCTCATTTGGCCAGCCCTGTTAACATTTTCTGGGGGCGCCACTGCATATTAAGACCCGTTTACGGTGTGTTTTAGCCGGGTTTTCGCCTGGAAGGCTCTATAGAAATCTGGCACCCTATTGAACGAAGTTAACATGAGAGAGCGTGCCGTTCACAGACACCAGAATGAATGAGTTCACAGTAACGTTCATCAGGCAGTAATGCAGCACGTTCAGTTCACGTTCGCCCGTTTAATTTCACGCTCAGGATCTGAGTGCTGCCTCTCACGCAGAAGACAGTTCTGAGTGGCGCCGATACAGGATGGCTGCCTCCGTGACGTGCTCTGCAGTTGTTTTTGTGTTTTTGTTAGTTTGTCCTGTCTTTAGTTATATTCCTGCAATCAGTTTCACCAGGGACGAATTGCTGGATATTCGGCAACACACATCTCCCGATATTTCACCGGTTTTCGACTATTCTGATGTTTTGCTGGACATTCTTGTCGGCGGAGCGGCTGCGCTGATCACACGCTTCAAGAGGACGCGCAGACGGGGAAAGCGAGCGGGAGCGCTCGTGAGACTCAGAAAACGCAGATTTCGAACGCCGTTGCCTAGCATCCATCTGGCAAATCTCCGCTCTCTACCCAACAAAACGGACGAACTGCTTCTGCTCTCTCGGACAAATAAAGATTTCTCCCACTCTGCTGCTCTGTGTTTCAAGGAAACTTGGCTGAATGACACCATACCGGACAGCGCGCTCCATCTGCCGGACTTTCAGCTGTTTAGAGCGGATCGCGACGCAGAATCAACGGGGAAATCGCGCGGCGGCGGGACATGCTTTTACATCAATGAACGGTGGTGTACAGATGTAACTGTGTTAAAGAAGACGTGCTGCTCAAATCTCGAAACGCTCTTCATTAACTGCAAGCCGTTCTATTCGCCGCGGGAGTTTCATTCGTTCATTCTGGTTAGTGTTTACATCCCTCCTCAAGCGCACGTGAGCTCAGCTTTACAGAAACTCGCTGAGCAGATCACAGAGACAGAACAACAACACCCAGACTCTGTTTTAATCATTCTTGGGGACTTTAATAAAGCCAATCTCTCCCGTGAACTGCCAAAATACAGACAGCATGTTACTTGTCCCACAAGAGACAGTAATATATTGGATCACTGTTACACAACAATAAAGGATGCATTTCACTCTGTTCCACGAGCAGCTTTGGGACATTCTGATCACCTTCTGGTTCATCTTATACCGACCTACAGGCAGAAACTAAAATCAGCTAAAACTGTATTAAGGACTGTAAAAAGATGGACTAATGAAGCAGAGCAGGATTTACAATCTTGTTTTGACCTCACTGTTTGGAGTGTTTTTGAAGCTGCTGCCACCGATCTGGATGAACTCACAGAGACCGTAACATCATATATCAGTTTCTGTGAGGATATGTGTATTCCTACCAAGACTCAACTAAATTACAACAATGACAAACCGTGGTTCACTGCAAAACTCAGACAGCTCCGTCAGGCCAAAGAAGATGCTTACGTGAAGGGGGACAATGTCTTGTATAAACAGGCTAAATACACACTGGAAAAGGAGATCAAAGTGGCAAAGAGGAATTATTCTGAAAAAATAAGGACTCAGTTCACTTCGAACGACTCCGCATCAGTGTGGAAAAGCCTAAAGAAGATCACCAATTACAAGACACCACCCCCCAGCACTGTGGAAAATCAACGACTGGCAGACGATCTGAACGAGTTTTACTGCAGGTTTGAAAGAACACCCATCACCTGCCCTGAACACCTCTCCACACAACCGTTCACACCAATAACAACTCCTGCAACCAACCCTGAATGCCTCTCCAAACAAACGTTCACACCATTCACAGCTCCTGCAACCAACCCTGAATGCCTCTCCACACAACCGTTCACACCATTAACAGCTCCTGCAACCCATCCTGATCACCTCTCCAATCAACCGCTCTCACCATTCACAACTCCTGCAACCAACCCTGAATGCCTCTCCAAACAACTGTTCACACCACTCACAACTCCTGCAACCCACCCTGAACACCTCTCCAATCAAGCGCTCTCACCATTCACACCTCCTGCATCCCCCCTCTCCCCCACACCTGCAATACAGATCAGCGAGGATGCGGTGCGCCAGGTCTTCAGGAAGCAGAAAAGGAAAAAAGCACCAGGCCCAGATTGTGTTACACCAGCCTGTCTGAAATCCTGTGCTGACCAGCTGGCCCCCATCTTCACAAAGATCTTCAACAGATCGCTGGAGCTGTGCGAAGTCCCTTCATGCTTCAAACGCTCCACCATCATCCCCATCCCAAAGAAATCCAAAATTACAGGACTTAATGACTACAGGCCTGTGGCTCTAACGTCTGTAGTCATGAAGTCATTTGAAAAACTGGTGATGGCCCACCTGAAGGACATCACTGGACCCTTGCTGGGTCCTCTTCAGTTTGCCTACAGAGCAAACAGGTCTGTGGACGATGCAGTAAACATCGGACTGCATTATGTTCTGCAACACCTAGACAGACCGGGGACCTATGTGAGGATCCTGTTTGTGGACTTCAGCTCTGCCTTCAACACGATCATCCCAAACCTCCTCCTGCCCAAACTAACTCAGCTCTCCGTGCCCACCTCCGTCTGTCAGTGGATCAACAGCTTCCTGACAGACAGGCAGCAGCTAGTGAGACTGGGAAAATACACATCCAGCACCCGTACAATCGGCACCGGAGCTCCCCAGGGCTGTGTTCTCTCCCCACTGCTCTTCTCCCTGTACACTAATGACTGCACATCTAAGGACCCCTCTGTCAAGCTCCTGAAGTTTGCAGATGACACCACACTCATCGGCCTCATTCAGGACGGTGACGAGTCTGCTTACAGACAGGAGGTTAAAGAGCTGGCTGTCTGGTGCAGTCTCAACAACCTGGAGCTTAACACGCTCAAAACAGTGGAGATGATCGTGGACTTCAGGAGAAACCCCCCTGCACTCCCCCCACTCACCATCATGAACAGCACTGTGACTGCAGTGGAGTCATTCAGGTTCCTGGGCACCACTATCTCTCAGGACCTGAAGTGGGACATTCACATTGACTCCATTGTGAAAAAGGCCCAGCAGAGGTTGTACTTCCTTCGCCAGCTGAGGAAGTTTAACCTGCCACAGGATCTGCTGAAACAGTTCTACTCCACCATCATCGAATCCATCCTCTGCACTTCAGTAACTGTCTGGTTCAGCTCAGCTTCTAAATCGGACCTCAGAAGACTACAGAGGGTAGTCCGGACTGCTGAGCGAATTATCGGTACAACCCTCCCATCTATTCAAGAACTGTACTTATCCAGAGTGAGCAAAAGGGCTGTTAAAATCACTCTGGACCCCTCACATCCAGCACACTCCCTCTTTGAACTGTTGCCATCTGGTCGACGCTACAGAGCACTGAGCACCAGAACGACCAGACACAGGAACAGTTTCTTCCCTCGGGCAATCCATCTTATGAACAGCTGATAATAACTGTGGGACACACTACACTATTTATATTTATATACACTACACTTTTTATCCAACACACATACTTAGCGTACACGTAAATCTTTTGCACATAATATACATGTACATACATGGAACACACTATACTACTTATATTTATATTTATATACACATACACTTATTTATCCAAACACACATACTTAGCGTACAGTTACAATTTTTCCACATAATATACATGTACATACATAAATGCTCTTTTTAATATACCTGCCATACATTGTCAATTTGTATATTGTCAATCCTTACCCACCTATTTGTATTTTTTTGTATTTTTTATTCCTTATTGTGTTTTTTGTTCTGTCGCTGTTATGTTGCACTGCGGAGCTCTGTCACGAAAACAAATTCCTCGTATGTGTGAACATACCTGGCAATAAAGCTCATTCTGATTCTGATTCTGAATATGAACGAGTTCATGAACTATCGTTCAATGAACGCGTTCAGGCACAACACTGCCGACTGTTTGGAGCCTGGTTGAGGATGGTATTACTCCCGTGTGGGCGGCGCCCTGATCACGGGGATGTCGCTTGGGAGGGGGAATGTGACGAGTCAGCTGCCTCCTCCCTGATTGTCATCGGCACCCCGTCCTAAATCGCTGCCCTTCACCAGGCTCCCGACTGGAGTGGGTGTGTGAGAGGAGGGGCGCTGGACGAGTCAGGGCTGGCGGCGTGTGATGGGGCACACCTGAAGGAAATGGAGCCTCATCACCACCGCTGTTTTAAAGCCCAACGCGCCTATCCTCGGGAGACCGGTCTCTTCCCCCTGCATGCACACTGGTGTCCTCGTGGGTCCAGGAAGGGTGTGTTGAGGGACTCCCGTGCCACCCAAGACGTGAGCTGCCGGACCTGCGATCCGGATGAGAACGGGCCAGGATGCCGGGCCGTCCATCCCCTGGCAGCGTCGTGGCCAACGAGAGTGATGCGGCCGCTAGAGGAAGCCGCCACCCCTTGTGCCCCGGACCGAAGAGGGAGCGCGTGCGGCCGCCGCACTCCGCCCCTTACCTGGACCCTTCCTCCATGAACACTGCCCGACCCACACGAACCCTGCAGCACGACGAGGAAACCAGATTCCCCGTTATTTTGGACACTTTCCCCCTTTGGCCACCTTTATACCCTTTATTATTTGATTTTCTGTTAATAAATATATATTTAATTAGCCTACAAAAAATCTTATGCATTGGAATCCTTTAATTTTTAATATTTGGCATGTTTGTGTGCTGCTGTGCATCCCTGTGTTTAATAAGCAGCGTGTAAACTCTTTAAATAACAAAGAAAAAACACTGCCTATTCTAGTCTATTTTCAGCTCCTTAAAATAGCAATGCGCAAGCAATGCACCTGAACACACCTCTTTTTTAGACCAGCACGCCCATGGGCAAATGAGCGCAAATGCATTTGGTAATTAAACGACGTGGCGCTGGACGGGTAAATGCAAACGGCGCCAGACTGAAACTAGCAAACACACTTGTGCTGCACCTTGCGTCGCATTGCGCCGGGTGTATTATAGGGCCCTATAAGTACATAAATGCGTATTCAAATTAAGCACACTTATTTTTCACAAGAGACAAGTTTAAAATAGTTAAATAAGCTACCGTTTTTTTTTAAGTTGTTGAAAAGAAGCTACAAGTTACAACTAAAAACAGCAAAAATTAATAAATAAATACGTAAATAAATATTTGATTCAATTTTTTCAACAAATGTAATAAAGACTGATTATTTTCAAAGCAGTTTTGCAATAGGTTGTTTGTGTCAATGAAAGGCTAGTCAGGTCGCTCAAAAAACATTGCATTTGCTGAACAACAATGTAATGTGCTGCTTGACCACTGCATCATTGGAGAATTAACTAGCTAGTCACGATTGTTCACTGAAATAGTAGTAACATGGCTGCACCCACTGTTTGAACAATAGGTTCAACAATATAGGACTATCATTAATGATGTCCTGTACAGGTGGTGGAGTAATAACTTACTCCAATTAATCGAGTCAAGGTCGCAATAAGTGTCAGATTATTTTAATTAATTTACATTTAACACCATATACATGCATTTCATTCACTTACCAGCTTTCTCCACAATGCAATTTCTCCGAAATGTCGCTGTAATAAACATGGCATCTGGGGATCATGTCACTATTTTTGTTGCCAGTCATTTTGGTTTATTCTTCGCAGGCTTCCTCCTTCCTCCTTCCTCCTTCCCTTACACATTTTTGCATATGTGCATTCTTAAAAACTGAGCTGTTTGTGAATGTTCATTGGATTTATGGTTTTGTGAAATGGCAAATTGTTGACCTATTTTGGTAACAACAGAACTTTTGAACATAGTTGGCTAACAATGCTTTTGGGAAACACATCCCAGAGCAATAATAGCACCACAGAGTTACAGCGGTTTGGGAAATTACTTATTGTTGTTCCAGCTGGAATAGTATAACATACTTTAACATCCAAAAATGGGCACAGTTTAGCTTTAAGAGATAATATTTATCAGATTACAGGGTGTATAGAGTGCTGATAAAACATGACAGTATTTATCTGGCTAGCACAGCAGATTCTCAGCTATGATGACAGTGGGGCAGCTGTGGCCTAATGGTTAGAGACTTGGACTAGTTACCACAAGGTTGCCAGTTCGAGTCTCAGTGCTGGCAGGAGTTGTAGGTGGGAGGGAGTGAATGCACAGTGCTCTCTTCCACTCTCTATTCCCATGGCTGAAGTGCCCTTGAGCAAGGCACTGAACCCCCAGTTGTTCCCTGGGTGCTGGATATATAGCTTCTAATATAACTACTAAACACAGCTTAATCAAAACGTAGCAATGTCTTAACCAAGCTTTTTTTTAGTTTTCATTATTTAAGACTTAATAGAGACTCTTCTTGCTTAACAGCAGTTCTGCATGTTTAACTGATGCCATATAACATGTTCAAAACATTTTGTCATGCTACAGTGCTAGTTAATGAAAATAAAATAGCTAATTTCTGCAAAAGCTACAGTACAGTCCTTGCTACTAAAAGCTTTTGAACACTGCTTAGCCACTGTCACGTTAGTGTTACTGTCCCTGTAGCTAGTTAGCTGTTTCCCAGCAACCCTTACGAAAGGAAAATATATTTACCAATATATTTCTTAAAATATATTGTGATATATTGTAATATATTATTTTCCCTTTTTTATTTTCTAATATATTATATATTTGAATACATTTAATAATATATTGATGATACATATATTAAATAATATATTGCAAAATATACAAATGATTGCCGCTTTCAATATATTGCAATATATTGGAAAAAAGAATATATATATATAGGAATATATGCCTAATATATTACATGATATTTTCCAATATACTGCAATATATTTTTGTTTCACAAGGGAATGATTAAGACTTATCAATGAACACACTAAAATGGGAAATTGCCTCAGGAATATTATCATATATCTGTCCCTGTGGTTCCAGAGAATAATGCTCAGAGCACACAAGTGGTTCATTGACCGCTAGGCTAAATGAAGTGGCTCTCTTTTAATGCTATTTGTCATGCAGTTCTCTTCCTCTTTGTGGCTGAATTGATCAGAGGGTCAGATCAATGTCTCCAAGGCCTCATTGCATCCTTATAAGCACACTAGACTAGACTGTAAATTGAGATGTACGACTGAGAGGAATTGAATGAGCTTTTGCCCTCGATGCACCGCTGAGCAACAGCTGGCACGGGTCAAAGAGAAAGATCAGCCTATCTCGCTCTCTCTCTTTTGCCGTCTTCTCTTTCTTTCGCTCTCTTTTTGGTCGCATTTTATGTATGAATCACAGAGCAGACAGACGTATGCTTGTTCTGCTGTAACCTTCTCAATCCAATAGTGCTTCTCTTCGGTGCACCGCTGAGGGGAGGCTTGATGAGTCAGTTAAAACAAACCCAGGCATCTGGGCGCAGGTCCAGAATAATGCATGAAAATGACCTTTGCAGTGTCTGGCTGTCTGAGTCCCATCACCCCCTCCCCCTAAAAGCTACACAACTATCCCACACCCTTCTCTTTCCACACAACACACATATATAAAGTGTCACCATACCACCTATTACATGCTGTGTCTCATTCCTCATATCATTCGGTTTCAGCAGAGGGCCCACAATCTGTGTCTCTTACCCTATGTATCCATTCCCACGGAAGAAATCGGTTCGATACCACCCAAAGTGCCAAATCTGTTGCTTTAGAAGTGCTTCTGTGAAATATACAGTACAGTGAGTTTGGTTGTTTTTATTATGCTCTAGGAATGCATTCAATACAATGACAATAAAGACAGCTTCACAGTTACAGTGGAAAAATGCTAACTTTAATTTGCAATGTAAAATTAAACTAAAATAAAAAATATATAATATAAACACTTCATTAGGCTGAACTATAGCCTATATATATATATATATATATATATATATATATATATATATATATATAGCATGAAGTGGAGTACTTTTCAACTTTTTGTTGCTGTCATTGCATGCTTCACTTGTCAGTCCCACAATCCCCTGCCACTTTTGGCCCTTTAAAGAACAAATTGAAAACACTACAAATTTGTTTTTGCCTTCAACTCATACTGCATAATTCATAGACCTGATTTTGTTATGAAATTGTAATGTTGCTTAAATGCTGTCTTTTATATCTTTCAAGAGACTGTTGGTCACATGGTTGGATGAAAGAATATTGTAATATTGAATATTGAATAAGAATATTGGCAATATTGTAAAATGTGAGTACATCAGATTTTGTAATTCTACACTCCCTTAAAGAAACCGTTCACATAAAATGAAAGTCCTGTCATTATTTGCAAACCTATGCCATTCCAAACATATTTTGAAGAATCTTTCAATGAAAGTCAATGGGGTCCAATAGTTTCAAGTTCCAAAAAGGTTGTGTAAATATTATTCATTCAAACCCAGTCACAAAATTAAAATGATTATTCACCCTGAAGTCAAATAACTGATTAACACATGTATAGAAAGCGTAAATCAAATATGGTAACAAATCAATACCATTAACATCACTGGCACTTATGTCATGATGTAATGACTTTAATCTACATGACATCTAAGAACCAAAGAAGTTTGTTGTTATTAAATCATAAGAATCCATTATAAAGTCATACAGGTTTGGAATGGCATGAGGGTGAGAAATTGATCCATCCTTTGGCCTAAGCTTCTCAAAATGGAAGTTATGATTAATTCATGGTTCCTTTTTATACTGAAAACCTGTCTCATCTGTGAATATCTGCCTCAAATGACACTTTTAATAAGATTTTGTGGGGACTTTGCTCTAGTCTACTGGGACATTCCCCCTTCCCAAAGCTCCCAACAACCCACCTGATGTCCCGATCCATGTTTTCTGAACATGGAAGAAAATCAGGAGACAAATAAATCTATATTGAGAATAACACACAAAACAAAGGCAAACTAACACTTACCCTTCTGTCACACACATCCAAAATGTAAGAAAAATGAATTAAACCAATCAATCAGCAAGCTGCTTATCTCTCTCATATAAACTGGAAATTTAGAGATTAGCTAATTTATTTTGGACAATTAGGCTTATTGGAGTGTGTCAGAGAAAATTTGCAGTGAGGTGAGGCATGCAGCTGCTAACAATAGAGAAAGAAAACAACATACAGAGTGAGATAGTCTTTTCTTATGCCATGGTACTTTACTTATCTGTGTAACTTCTAATCGAGGTTTAGGGATCTCTATACACCCTAGAAACACTGTCACTTACATCGATTTGAAATTGTTACATTTTGCAAACTGCAGCAAAGTTGACACAGAAAAAAGCATAAGTACTTGAATATGTACTTATAGTTATAGTACTGTTTAGCAAGGATGCATACAATAAAATAATGAAATTATTATCAAATAAAATGATAAAAGTCAAATTCAAAAGCTGTTCTTCATGTATTATTTTATTTTTTCATGGTTTCAAAATTATTAGAGTATTTTAGAAAGGGCTAAACTGCCCAAAATAACATCAGTATCTCTGTTTAACAATACCATTTCACCCATTTTTAAACTCTTATGTTTGACATCACTATTTGTATTATTATTATTATTATTTTTTTTTTTTGAAGGGGTAAGGTGGAGGTTTGGGTAATATGATAGGAGCTCAAAATTTGACCAGGTCTCAGCATGGTAAATATTTATTCAGCATTTGACAGAAACTTTTGATTTAATGTAATTACACGCAGTACATACTTTTAAGTCTTTTAAGTCAGTATACTACACCAATAATTCAGAGCTGAATGTTATTTATTCAGGGAGAGTGGCTCCTTGTGCTTTAACATTTACCTAAGCACTAAAATAAAAAATTTAAAGCAACCTCTCGACTTTTAATTTCCTCATAGCTCTCTACATAATTTATCATGCGCTTGTGATTCTGATCTGTCTCGTGAAAATAATGATTTGCTCTTCAATTCACATGCGGCAGCGAAGCTCACACTCTTTTGTGCTCTCTCTCTTTCTTTAATTTCCTTTCTCTCCTCTTGGTCTGTTGAGAGTAAATTCACAAAACAGAGGAAGGCATTTATCTGATGATTAATATTTAAGACAGGTTGTTAATATATAATACCATTCTACATGAAAGAGATGTTTGTTATGGGCACTTGTCTCATTACTGATGCAGGTGCCTTGCTTCTTCTGCCATCAGTATCTTTTCAATATTAACACTCTCACAGATGGAGCACTGATTGCCTGACAAAATATGTGTATCCCCTGTTTCTAAATTATTATCACTATTTTCATTATTAATGCTTCTCATGTTCATTCATTCTGTTTACATTAAGACGATGCTTGTGTTGAGGTAAATTTGGGGGAAAATCTCATCCCAATACCAGAAGAATGACTCCCATTCCCTCCCACTACTGTTTTGTGTTTACAGAAAGCCAGCTTAAACAATGCACAGTGTGGATTGCACACACATTACATTTCATGTAAATGTAATGTAAATGTAATTCATCCATGCTAACACACACACAGGCACGCACGCACACACACAAACATACACACATGCATGTGCAAACCATAGAAAAATTCTTTGTAAAAATATTTTATTTTTCAGACCGCACAGAAGTTTCGGTGAGCACAGCTGTGATATAAATTTCAGGCAGTAGTCCTTGCAGACTGATATTTTGATTAAGATTGTATTTTTTTTTTTTTTTGCGGCTACAAAGTGCATGGGAAAGCCAACTGTTGGAGCACGTCATTCACTTAACCAGCCACACCAAAGCAAACATGAGGAGAGCATAAAAAGACAGGGCAACTAGAATTGAGTTCAAAATTGAAATATATAGTTTATTTATATAAAAGGTATAGTTGTGTATAAAGTTGATTATTATAGTGTTATTATGATTCCCTGCCCACTCCCGTTGACATTTTTTCCTGTCCCGCCCCAATCAAGTGATAAATAGTGTTTTTGATTCCCCAAAAAATGTCAGCCTCTACCTGAGAGCTCTGCATAGCAAGTGTAATTTTGTACCAGGTGAGCTACAGAGCAAGTTTACTACTGTATGTCAGAAAAGCCAGACCTATGGAGCTGGATATGTAATGCAAAATTTATTAGTTTACAAATCATGCTCTATGGTGAAAGTGTGCTCAAGTAAACATTGACTGATTGACTGATTCATTCTTTCTTTTTTTAATGACACTATAGTGACACAAAAAAACAGACACTTTAATTTTGGCAAATATTAATGTTCAATTAACAGTAAATAAATATTAATGTACAGTTTCCTTGCTTAGTAAAGTGGATTAACACACAGTACAGTTAAGTTACAAAATAACGAATAATTAGTTATTTTCAATTAAAACAACACTATGTAACTTTTTCTGTGTTCAAAATTTGGGAAATGTATAAGTGAGTACATCATAAATTTACCCAAAATCACAACGGTACATTTATAATAAGTGATTATGTTTGGGCCATTGTAGCCTGTTCAGGTCATCACTGCTGCGGAGTAACACATACCTGCGTGAAACGCCATAGACATAAATTGGTAAAAGTAGCTCCGGTTTGAATGTTCTTCCACAGGATGCACGCAGTTCTGTTTATTAACTGCCTAGAGAGCCAAAATTTTCATAGTGTTGCTTTAAGCAAATTAAACTTTTTTTTTTTTAGCATTTTGAAACACATTAGACAGTAACTGATGCATTAGATAATTTAATCTACCTTTTTTCCCAATATGTTTTTACCAGAACATTACAAACAATGATTGCTGTCACACCATTTATTTATTCTAAATCATCTCATGTTTCATAGTTAGCATGAATCAATATGTAAAACAGTGTCAATATAACAGGTGTGTTTGCAGGTACAATTATAACTTTGAACTTAACTGTGGCAAGAGCGCATCGCCTACAGCCTAAGACCATATAAATTACGCTGGGAATCGCACAAGTGTTTTCATCTGTAAAAGCATGAATTGAGCCCTTTCTCACACATTCAGACCGACTGAGTGGGTGAGAGGGAATGAGAAAACAGGCTGTGAAGCAGATTGGGGCTGGCAGCCAAAAGGCTTGGCATAGCTCCTAATGATGCCTGGCATGAGTCGGCTCCCAGTGCCACCTAGACATGTACCCTGCCAGCTCCCAGTCAGGTATGGATGTCTCTATTAGCCACACGCTTCTCTATGTGCAAGAGAGGCAGGAGAGAGGCCCTGAGAATAAATTCACAGTCTGGAACCACAAACCCGTGGTACATTTCACATTCCCTTGTGATCAAACCTAGTGAGTCGTTGATTTTCTTCCATTATTGACTATGAGTATTGCATAATCCCATGTGATAAATGATGCAATAGCTTAGCAACAAGGTTTGTTCTTTTAAGAGACTTCTGACATGAACGGGCCTTTCCTCATCTTTTCTCAATGTACAAATTTGGTTTCGCAGCTTCCAATCTAGTATGTATAAGGTCATATCCCTCTCCCTCCCTCCTGCTGTGTATTTAAACTAATAATGCTGGGTGACACACTATATGCTGTTGGATATTTGTGATGGTATTAGGAGGTCATGCACTTGTCTATCTTTGACTTATTTTTAGTGCAATTTTAGTTTTTAATCTCTCTGGACATTTTCCGTTTGGACATTTGCTTAATAAAATGTATTTGGACACTTAAGCCTCAGTTAAGTATGTATGGCATTGGATTAAAGGACAAAAATTATCAAGCCAAGTGACATTTATTTATTAAAAATGAAAATTCTGTTATCATTTACTCATCCTTATGTCATTTCAAACCCGTATGGTGTTATCATTTCCATGGAACACAACTGGAACATTTCAGAAGAATCTTCACATGCATTTGGAGCTTATCAGTCATGGTCACTTGGAACTGTCAAAATATTCTGGCAAACATTGCACGTTTTGTTCCACGGAAAACTGGGTTTGAAATGATGTGGGTTAAATATATAATGACAGAATTATCATTTAAGATGAACTATATCTTTTGAACAAGCAATTTCCAAGCAACACAATAATTACACTACTCTTCACAAACCATTCTTATATGCTGATTCACTGCTCAAGAAACATTTCAGAAGCTCTGCAGAAATCTGGTCTTGACCTGCTGCCTTGCCACTCTTTAATTTTTTCAGCTCAACCTCACCAATTGTGATTTTATCAATTTTTACTTGCAATTTGTGCTCTTTGGTTCAGGCTGGTTCAAAGTCTCTTGGAAATGCTCAACCCAGCGCTGGTCTTGCTCTTCTTTTGTCAGCTGTATATTTCCATTCGTATCTCTAATGGGCTCCAATAAGTTCTTTAACAATCCTGTACAGTGCTTTCATATCATTCTTCCGTGCAAGCTTGTAATACATTTACCTTACAATAATTCAATAAATAGAACTTCAAAAGTACAACATTCATTTGAAATAGAAATATATTTTGTAACATTATAAATATACCTTTTGATAAATTTAGTGGGTCTTAAAAAAAAAAAAAACCTTTTTGAATCTCATGAAGTCTTACTGATCCCAAACTTAGTGTATGTTAAAATAATAATTAGGGGGGGGGAAAAAACCTTTTGTGGTTTTCAAATGTTGAAAATCTGTGTGAATTTGAACTTACTGAAAATGACCATGCAACAACTTAATAAAATAATGTTTTGATAAATGATATGGCTTTATTTCTTTGCGGATGCCTCATTGTGAGATTTGTTATCTAACATTCATACACTTTACATGTGGCTTCAGTGTCAAACTTTTCTGGATCACTGCATCGTATAACTGATATTTTGTTGTGTGTTAGATCAACATGTGTTCCTATCAGAGCATATACAATAAAAGGACAGAATTTCCCAAGCACAGAGTAAACTCAGTCCTGACCGTTGATCTCAATGTATTTTAGAACTTGTCTTAAGCTCTTTTGGGGAAAATGTTAATGGGACAGCATCTGTATGTGCATTTGTGCATGTGTATGTATGTGTATTTATACAGAGACCGTATGACTCTTTGCTGTTACCAACATGAACTTCTCTAGAATGTAATCATTATATTCATGTTGGTTTCTTATGGTTTTGACACATTTATACCAATTTTATACTAAAAGGAAAATGGTAATTACAGATTTTACTTACACCTTATGCAGTAGATGTTATCTTAAAAGTCACATGACATGGATTATTTCCTTTTCTTTAAATGCTTTTTAATGTTTCCTTAGGTGTACTTATATTGTTAGTATGCTTTTTACATTTAAAATGTAGAAATAAAAAGCATTTTTATATCCTGATATTAGCCCTCTGGCTTGAATGCTCTGTTTGAAGGGGCGTGTCTGCTGTGAGACTCCGAGTAAACAACAACTGTTGTGATTGGCTGACATCTTTGCATTCGAAATGCGTATTACATGTGGAACCCCTCTCAAATATATATATATATAAATATATATAAATATATATATATATATATATATATTTTTTTTTTTTTTGTTTGTTTGTTTTTTTTTTTTTTTTTTTTTACTATTACAGCTGTCACGAGATTAACGAATTGTGGAAGTGTTGATTATATAACTATTTTTTCGATCTTTTCCCATCACATGAAAGGCTGCAGTGATGAGCATTATGCAGTGATCTCGTCATTATTGCAACACGTTTTCTCTCACAAAATGCTTTCACCACAACTAACAGCAAACACATGAATACACCTCATGAATACAGTAAGAGCTTTGTTTTGCAGCATTACAGCGTCATTCATTGTAACGGCAGTTTGGGCATGTGTGCAGATAATATATGCTCGCGATGTGTGACATCTCTGAAAAAAAGAGAGCATTCTTTGATCGCTCTCTGTAGTTAAATCACTAATTTAAATAACAGATTTGTTTCATGCTACTAAGAGAAACAACGTGAAGTTGATCGTTTAGTCACTGGCTTGATTCACTGATGCATAAACAGTATTAAGATTCAAGATTCAAGATTCAAGAGTTTTATTTGTCACATACCAAATTATATATAGCATACATAACCAGCAGTGAAATGTGAGTCAGGTCCGCTCCATGGACAGTGCAATTATTAAAGAAAACAACACAGATGAAAATATACATAAATATAGCTATGTAAGAATGAAATAAAAGTAAACAATAAAAACTTAAGAATAAAATATAAAAAAGATGTATATTGTAGGATTAAATAGAACGCAAAATAATGTGCATGAACGTAAACTGAAGTCTTAAATATTAAGATGTACAGGGATGTACAATGTGCATATATGCATTTTACTGTGGTCTTAAATATAAGATACACAGGAATGTACAAGAAGCAAATGTGCAAACATGGTGACACTGTCAGTGTGTCTATGTGAGGTAGTGAATAAAATGAAAAAGATAAAGTGAACATTAAGTGGAGACATGAAGATGTTAAGAGGCTGGTTTTGAGTTTAGGAGCCTGATGGCCTGGGGGAAGAAACTCCTCCTGAGTCTCTCGGTTTTTGCCATCAGGCTACGGAAGCGATTACCAGATGGCAGCAAAGTGAAAATATGGTTACTAGGGTGGATGGAGTCCTTGATGATTTTAGTAGCTCTACTTCTGCAGCGTTTGAGGTAGATGTCCTGTAGAGAGGGGAGAGCAGACCCTGAGATGCGCTCAGATAAGCGCACAACTCTCTGCAGTGCTTTGCAGTCTTGACTGGAGCTGTTCCCATACCACACTGAGATGCACTGAGTCAATACACTTTCTATAGCCCCAGAATAGAAAGTTTTCAGGATTGCTGGTGAGACCCTGAATTTCCTCAGCTGTCGCAGATGGTACAGTCTTTTCCTGGCTTTATTAACCTGTGTTTGAATGTGAGTAGTCCAAGTCAGGTCCTCCGAGATGTTTACACCAAGGTACTTGAAGCTGCTCACCCTCTCCACAGGGGTCCCGCTGATCATAAGAGGAGTATAGGGCTGCTGCTGTTTCTTCCTGAAGTCCACAATCAGCTCTTTAGTTTTGCTCACATTCAGAAAGAGACAGTTGTCCTGGCACCATGATGTTAATTTCTCTACCTCATCCAAGTATGCGTCTCATTATTGTTGTGAATGAGGCCCAGAACCACAGTATCATCAGCAAATTTGATAATGGATGTGGAGCTGTGCGAAGACACGCAGTCATGTGTGTAGAGAGAGTAGAGCAGGGGACTCAGGACACAGCCCTGTGGGGCTCCTGTGTTCAGGGTGATGGAGCTGGAGGTGTACTGGCCTAGTTTCACCACTTGAGGTCTGCCGGGGAGGAAATCAAGAATCCAGTTGCAGAGTGAAGAATTCAGGCCGAGGTCTATGAGTTTAGAAGCTAGCTTTAAGGGGACTATAGTATTAAAAGCTGAGCTATAGTCAATAAATAGCAGCCTTACGTAGTTCCTGTTATTGCTGTCAATGTGTGTGAGAGAAGAGTGCAGGATGTGAGAGATGGCATCATCAGTGGATCTGTTAGGGCGATAGGCAAACTGAAGAGGGTCCAAAGTATCCTGTATGGAGGAGCAGATGACGTTTTTAACCAGTCCCTCAAAGACCTTCATGACTATTGATGTGAGGGCATCTGGATGATAGTCATTCAGACAAGAGGGTTTATTGTTTTTAGGCACAGGGATGATGACCGATTTTTTGAATGAGGTGGGAACCACCGATGTAGCAAGAGACTCATTAAAAATGGATGTAAACAAACCAGCGAGCTGATCAGCGCAGGACCGCAGAACACGGCCAGAAATCCCATCAGGTCCGGCTGCTTTCCTTACATTCACTCGCTTTAGTGCCCTCCGAACCTCGTCCTCTGACACGGTGATCACATAATGATCGCTGATCTGACTGCTGCTTCCTGACGCGCTGATCGGAAGACTCACACTGCTTAGATTGCTTTCAAAGCGGCCGTAGAAAGTGTTTAGCTCATCAGCCAGCGACGGATCTGCTCTCACCTCTGCAGAGGATTTATTTCCAAAGTCACAGATGGTCCTTAGTCCTTGCCACATGCGTCGGGAGTCATTTAGCTGGAAATGTGACTCTATGCATTCCCTGTATCTGTGTTTGGCGGCTCTTACTGCGCGCCGGAGAGCATAGCACGATGCTTTGTACTCGCTCATGTTTCCTGACAGAAGACCGGCGTTGTAAGCAGCAGTTCGTTTGTTTACTGCTGCACGGATTGATCTGTCCACCCACGGTTTCTGATTTGAGAATGACCTTTTCTTTAAACGATTTAGAAAGAAAGTCTGTGTGAACTTGAATGATTAACTACACATCAGAAATCACTGATCACAGATCAGGCATTAATGAACACTGTTACTCACTGTTTGTGGCGGTGCTGTCGAATCCATATCATAAAAGTCTGTTTGTAACGCCTGTGCTGACATTGCGACTGAATTATATGTAAATATTTGGGCGGGTAAAGCAGAGAAAGGGGAGGTAACATTTCTCCTTACAACGTCACAAAGAGGAGATTCAAGATCAGCCCGGTTGAGCTTCCATTTTCTCAAAGGCAGAGAAAGATAGCAAAATCTCGATTTACACCGATTAAAATTTCTAGAAACTTGGGGACCATATACACGCTAGGGGAACTCATATTAATGTTAAAAAACCTCAGAAAGTAAAATTTTCATGTCATAGGACCTTTAAACTTAATTTTAAAAAATTAAATAACTTTTTTAAATGTTTTTCCAAATAAAAAGCATTTTAGATTTTAAATATTGTGATTTAATAATTCATAGACATCATTACATTTTGGGGAGTTCCACATGTTTTACACTCTGATGTAACCTTATTATAAAAGGTCAAATGTTAAGTGATTTAACATGACTATGAGGTTCTGTAAGATCTTTTAGTGTTTTATCTTTTTTCTTCTGTATGTTGATTATTCTTTCGCTCAAACTGATCAAATATGAATAAACAGTGAAACGCATGCATTTGTTACAATAATATCTCAGAATAAATATAAAAAATAAGTCATTAAAAATATAGAAACATTTACTTTTATTCAAAAATGAAAAACATGCTCATAAATAAAGAGGTATATTCAAGTAATTGTATGTAATAAATGCATTTAAAAAAAACGAAATTAGATGCAGAGAAACAAAATAGTTTTATGCCAGTGACCCGAAAATGAAAGTTTGTGTAAGTTTCCAGTTGTAACACAGCTGTGTTTGTGAAGCACACCGACGTGCTGACTGATTCACTCCATTCTCTGAACTGAAGAACAGGTTTGTTCTCACTCTGGGTTGAACTCACAGCATTGCTTAGTGTGAGACCTCCTTTAAATAAAAACACAGAGTAGCAGTGAACGTTGCAACCGCTTTACTAGCGTGTTGCACCTAATGTGTAGGTGTTTGCAGGTGCTAGTGTCTATGTGTGTGTGGTCTGAAACACTTGAAACTGTACCTGTAACCGCATGCTCACCTCTAGACAGCTTATGTGGTCATGGGAGACAGGTAAAATCAGGTGGAGCAAGCTTCTTCAGCAGGAATCAGAGCAGGTGTTCCAATTAGCCGTTCTTCTTTGAGAACAGAATAAAAAATCTCACAACACTCACAATTAATAAAAACTTTCCACAATAAAAATCCTTTGGGTGTGAATTCAGCGTTTTCTGCATTCCAGATTAGAAGGATAAAGCAAACAATGGTCTCTCGGAGAGTCAGACATGACCATAATGAAATTAAAAAGTCTACTTCCATATTCATTGTTTGTTTGTTTGTTTTTGTATTCTGATATGTGCCTCAGAATGTACATTATTTGCGTCACTCTATATGTTTAAAAAGAGTTTTACTAGGAAATACGATAGTTCACCTAAAAATCTAAATTCTGTTTTTCCAGATCTGAATTACTTCTTCTTCGGAACACAATAGAAGATATTTTGCACAATGTTGGTAACCAAATTTATATATATTGAGACATTTCTCAAAATCTTCTTCAGTTTCCACAGAAGAAAGTGAGTCATACAGGTTTGGAACAACATGAGTAAATGCTGACAAGTTAGTGAATGTTGACAGATTTTTTTATTTTCATTTCTAAGTGAGAATTTCTTTTTTTAAAGCAGCTCTGAGCTAAGGATTATGCATGTAATGTTTCTTCTAAAAGCTCTTATAAATGAAAAGACACACTTGAGTTGATTAGTATAGACCAATGCAATTAAAGGGAATAGCACGATTTCTTTTAATTTAATGTTTAAATAATTTAATGCATAATGTCATTATATATGGCATGACACAATTCAGCAATTTTATTCAAATCTTTATAAAAAATAATGTGAAAAACAGAGAAGCTGCTTAAGTTAACCTGGTTTAAAATAAAAAAAGTGAGGTAAAAAAGAACTGTTAATGCTCATTTGCATTTTGTTTCCCAACAGGATAAGAATTCTATATAAATAAAAATGGTCCTGTGAGGGTTTCCTTTGCATGAGGTTTGTCCTGATTATTTCTAAAAGTGCATTTCTCTGTAGAGTGCCTAACATAGCCTGTCATGTAGAGCCCTTCTGTTAGCCTTCTAGATTCAGCAGCGATCTACTCTCAGAGAGAGAGAGAGAGAGAGAGAGAGAAAGAGAGAAGATTTTTGCGGATGAATTTTGAAGCCATAGAAGAGATGGCTGAAATAAATCATTTCCTGTAGCCTTTCTGTTTCGGCTGATTCGGGACGCTAAAGTGTGTTTTATATGACTATCAATTATTAATTCATTATTACTATACTAGCATACGCGGATATCTAGGTTAGAAGGATAAGATATAATTTCATGTTTGTGCATGATATAAGTGTGTGTGTAGGATATAAATCTGTGAATATGTGTCTGCGTGCATTTATGTATATGTGCTCCTGTTTCTGAAATGTATTCATGGATGTGTATAGGAATCTATTAGAGCGTTAGTGTGTGTATGTGGTTGATGACTGTGCAGGTCATTGTTATTAAACAGGACTGTGGATGTGCTCTGACAGGTGGATTATGAGCCGATTATTTACGCCGCTGTTTTAATTAAAAGAAAAACTGCCTATTACTCTTCCCTCACTCGCTCGTTAATATCTGCCACCAGATTTGGGTGTTGACGATTATCTGTAATTAAAATGAAAAGAGGCAGCTTTATGGCAGAGTTCAGGAATCATCAGGAAAAAATTTTTTTGTGGATGACACGACGCACACACACACACACACACACACACACACACACACACACACACACACACACACACACACACACACACACACACACACAGCCTTGGTTTGTAAAGGGTTGAAATATTTATTCTTTAGAAATATATGATTTAGTTTTTACTAATTAAACCATGAAATATTGCAAGTATGTCAATAATGTCTTACAAAAGTAAAGCTTTTGTTTCAGCAGTTAATGAGAAACATGAACACAAACACACATGCGGCAGAAATGAAAAAAAAAAATTATAATTCACAAAAAAATGAAAATACCATCATCCATTATTTGTGTTCTGCAGAACACAAAAAGTAATATCTGAATGTTTCTGAATGTTGTGTGTAATGAGGTTTGATGTTACTGAATTGCTGTTATGTTGACTCTGTATGCATTAATTGATCAATGATTTGATTAGGTTCAAGAGTAAAACAACTTAAATGGCATTCTGTTCTTCACACAAAGTGATTGGATCTCTTCAGAAAACTTTAAACCACTGGAGTTGTATAGATCACTTTTATGCAGTCTTTATGTCCTTTTTGGAGTTAAACATTTTTGGACTCCATTGACTTTCATTGTATGGTAGAAAATCTAATTAAATTTTTGGGCTAACTAGTCCTGTGCTATAAAACCTGAAGAAATTGTTTTTTTTTTCTTTTTCTAAATGCGATTAAGTACTAGATATTGCTCACATGTGTTGCATTAACTTCCTTTTATATTTACTTAATGCGGAAAGCAACATCATCCATAAACCAGAGCGATGCTTTCCTAAACATGACATGCTGTGGTATCAAACCAAATATAAAAATCAAACCAATCTATATTTTTATATTTTCTGTAAATAAATGTGAGTGGGGTTGTTCCTGTGCAGAAGTCAATACCACAATGCTTGTTTTTTATGGTTGCCAGAGTGATGATATGCTGTTGCTAAGGTGCTTTTAACATGTCGCTGTGCGGTTTCTAGGTGGTTTCCCAAGTCAATCAGCCATTCAGAACATATTTGATCCTTAAAAGGCATGTTTCTGAAATTGGATTTTCGACCAATGAGATTTGACAGTGGGTGGGGTTATAAATTATACCAAAAGATAGATAAAGTGTCCTGTCTTCAAAACTTGAAATTAAGAATTGCCTTGGCAGCTAGCTGAAATCCAATTTGGTAACACTTTACAATAAGGTTCAATTTGTTAATATTATCTACATTAGTTCACTTGAACGAACAATGAAAAGCTTTTTTTAATTAGTTTTAGTTAACAATAATAACCCTGGTTAACAGACAGAGTTGAATGTTCTTTCAGAGTCACAGAGATAATCATTATCCACCACAATCACAATATCAACAGTCTTCATGCTCATTATGCTGGAAAGCAAAGAGTCAAATATTTCACAAGGACACAAGCACAGTGCAGATGCATTACAGGAGCAAAACCTGTTCGTCACTCATAAGCTTCAGCAGCTGCACAAACGTTGCCTGTGCACTTTATTAAAGACTATTTATATAACACCATCCAACTGTTTGAACGTTTCCTCTTTTTGACAACAAGAATGGCTTTTTATTTACATCCGTGTTGATTTTGTGTACCCAGCCTCTGAATACACACACATAAACACACACCTGTGCACTTGACTGACAGCCTCCTCCTCAGTTTTAAATGTGAGGACTACGCCAACTCACAGCACTCGGATTTAGCGGCTTTTGATTCCTTATAGGCCAACTGTCTGTCACCTCTAATGGAATGTGGATATGTGCATGTGTGTGTGTGTGTGTGTGTGTGTGTCTTTGAGAGAATGACTTTGACCTCACGGTTGCACACCATGCACACTGGTTAAAGGGTACAAACATCAGTCACACTCTGGACATGCATGGTCAGACACACACACACACACACACACACACACACACACACACATACACACACACACACACACACACACACACACACAGTTCCTTTTCAGTTCAGATTGTGTGTGTGTGTGCGCCTCAAATATGAGTCAGAGAATACAAAACAAAACTATCTGAAAGAGTCCAGGATCAGGACACTCTTGGGTGTGTTGCTTGTCTAAACTCTCTAATCCCAGTATTAAATTGGTAAATGCCGACGTTAATCCTGCTCTGTTTAACACATCTTCGTTATGAATGGCTCTTTGATTCACAGCTGTTACAGTGGTCATGTGAGTGTTTCTGAAACTCACACACCTCAAAGGTTACAGCAACACAATCAGGAAATTCAGTCTGCCCAATCTTGGGCCATCACAAAGGCAGTTTTCCTCATTAAAATTATGCGTTTTTATATGTTTGTTTATGTGGCCCGGTGTTACGATGGGTAGATAAAGACGACAGTAGCAGCAATTTCATATGCAAATCTGTTTTTTTATTTCTCAGTTTTTTTTATTTATTCTTTATATATATATATATATATTCATTGTGCAGTTTAAAGCACTATAGAATAAAGTTGACACTGCTGTGACACTAATTATTAAAAAAAAAAAAACTTGGTCACACTTTAGTTTGGGGACCAATTCTCATTATTAACAAACTACAGTA
Source organism: Carassius carassius (assembly GCF_963082965.1). NCBI lineage: Eukaryota > Metazoa > Chordata > Actinopteri > Cypriniformes > Cyprinidae > Carassius > Carassius carassius. Next base: position 11,095,610 of record NC_081778.1, read on the forward strand.
TTTACTACAACGTTTGCATCGAACTCCTAATTTGCTGCTTATAAATTTTTAGGTATGGGGTAGTATTAAGTGTTCTAAAATATGGTCATGCAGAATAAGGCATTAATATGTGCTTTATAGGTAGTCAGTATGCTGATAATATGCATGCTACTGAGCAAATTATTAAAAAATATTACCAAAATCTTCATTAGAGTCCACTATTTGATGTATTGAAAATTACTTTGCTGTGATTCAGCCCTAATTATAGAAATCATTTTCACATAAAAATATTGAAATGGTTTATGATTATTAATCTCTTTGTTTAGATTATAATAGTTTAAAAATAAATTTACATGTATATTTTTATTATGTATTGTCATATGTTAAGTCATAGCAGTTGTACAAATCCAGCTTGTGAAATTAGCTGGAAATGTCAGTAGACTTTCTGGAGAATTTCTCCCCTTCCAAAAATAATGAGTACAATCAAATTTGTAAAAAAAAAAAAAACTCAACCAGTTGAGTGAAACCAGATCAGAATATATAATGGAACTGGTGATTTCTGGTGAGTAATTTCTTGTCATTTGTTTAAATATGCATCAGAGAGTCAGTGAAAGGACTGTGAGTAACTACATTAAATGGACAGTCTCTGACAGAAGTGTTCCTCCATTAAGATGATCCTGAATGTAAGCAATGCTCTTTAGACTCACTTGTACCAACAACATCTTCACTGAGTCATACTGGAGGTGCTGATGGATTTTATTCTGTCTAAACGGGCACAGCAGGGAGCCTGAGCCTCAGCTCCAGGTGTTTCTGTGTTCAGCTTCTCCTCAGCCATAAATCTCCCTCGGCTCTGCTCCACCGCAGATGTAGATTACTCAGCCCAAAACAGCAGTCAGGCCCTTACTAAAGCTGGCCGTTTAACTGGTTAACTGAAAACCGGTGTGTGTGTGTGTGTGTGGCTGGGTGGGTAGTTTGCACTGAATTGCATCTTAGTCCTGCCAACCTGATTTTATGGGAAATTGTAACTATTTTACAAAGTGGAGATTTTATATTAATTCTTACCACATGAATTGTATTAAAAAAAAATTTCAGGAAAAAAAAGCATAACAGTCACTGGGTTTAAGCTGACTGTACAAAAATGTATGAATGAGATTGTATGAATGATCCACCAATAACAAATGATACGGTCCCACTTTATATTAAGTGGCCTTAACTACTATGTACTTACATCAAAAAATGAATACATGTACTTATTGTGTTCATATTGTTGTCACGGTTCATGAATTCACTCTCTCTCTTTCGTCTAGCGTGCTGTTGTGTGTGTGTGTGTCTGTGGGCGTGGTCACTGATCAGCGATGATCAGCAGCGCCAGCTGGTTTCAATTGTATGTTCCCTATATAAGTTCAGTAACTTGTGTTTCATGTTGTCAGATCGTTGTTTCTCCCCGGTGTGCTCCCGTGCCTGTGCCTGTGTCCTTAGTTCCTGCCTAGTCTTCCTGTCTTCGTCGTTCGTTCCTGGATCGTCACTCAGCACTGGATATACCAAGCACCATCACGAGAATCACTCACTCACCGGGATTCAAGGGATCATCACGGACCGAGCACCACCACCTGTTGTCCACCGAAGTCCCTGCGTCACCTCTCCATCAGCCTTGTGTCCGCCCGCCAGTGTCTCCTGTGATCTTGCTCATTTATCTGACTCTTGTGCTGTTTGTCAATAAATACGCCTTGCGTTTACATCCTGTCTCTGTCATACGTTACAGAACGATCTGACCATTATGGATGTAGCAGGCGCTTCCATGTGGGACGAGTTTGCGGCTCGAAGTATCGCTAGAATGGACACCCAGGAGGAGAACATTTCACTCACAGGGAGGGCGGTCCAAGCGCTTGTGACGCAGGTGTCCGAGCACACCCAGCAGATACAACAGCTACGAGTCTCCACTGCGCCACCCACACCGCCGACTCCACCCCCTCTTCCAGAGCTGCAGCCGCGGCGAGAACCGAGACTGCCGACACCCGAGGGCTATTCAGGTGAACCAGAGTTTTGCAGAGCTTTTCTGACCCGATGTTCTAAGCACTTTGCATTACAGCCTCAGACGTTCAACCAAGAGCGATCCAAAGTGGCGTTTTTGCTGACGCAACTTTCCGGCAGGGTGGCTCTCTGGGGAACGGCGGTGTGGGAGAATCAAGACCCATGCTGCGCCTCATTCCAGTCACTCACCGAGGAGATGAGGACGGTTTTCTATCGGGCGGTGGCGGGTAGGGAGGCGGCCAGACTACTCGCCGATCTTCGCCATGGTCACAGTTCGGTGTCGGAATATTCCATCCAGTTCCGCACCCTGGCTGCAGAGTGCCGATGGAACTAGGAGGCGCAGTGGGACCGTATTCAGAGGGAAATTTACATGCTGGACCTTCCCACTAGTCTCAATGGACTTATCGAATTAGCTCTTCGAGTAGATGCTCGGCTGAGCAGAATGGGCCGTTTCCAACAAGACCATCCAGTTCGCGGCATGGAGACCAGATGCTCAGAATTCCTGGATACGGTCAGTCCCTCTTACGATCCAGAACCCATGCAGGTGGGTAGAGCTCGGCTTTCCCGGGAGGAGAAGGAACGGCGGAGATCCCACGGACTGTGCCTTTACTGCGGGAGGGCTGGCCACTTCATCCACTCATGCCCGTTAAAAGACCAAGCCCAATAGTAACTTTGAGGCTACTATCGGGCGGGAGCTCCCCACGAGAAGACCTCATCCTCACCATCATCATCTACTCTCCTTCCGGTAAGACTAAGGTGGGCAACCAACACTCATGACACCCAGGCCTTATTGGATTCAGGGGCAGAAGGTAATTTTATGGATTTAGAACTGGCTCACCACCTCCACATTTCTATCCCAGAGTCGATTGGGGGCACAATAATATTTCTATGTGGAGTAATAAGTGTCATGAGTCATGTCTGGTGTCTGCGTGTTCGTCTGTACCTGTGTCTGTTTTCCAGGAGGAGGTGGTGAATTTATCTAACGTGCCCGAAGAGTACCAGGACCTGAGAGAAGTGTCCAGTAAGTCTCGTGCTGCTTCTCTTCCTCCACATCGTCCCTATGACTGTGCCATAGACTTAGTACCAGGTGGGTCTCCGCCCAAGGGCAAGTTATATTCACTTTCTGTTCCAGAGAGGGAGGCTATGGAGAAATATATTTCTGATTCTCTAGCATCCAAATTCATTAGACCTTCCTCATCTCCAGCGGGGGCGGGGTTCTTTTTTGTGGGGAAGAAGGATGGGTCTCTGCGACCGTGCATTGATTATCGAGGGTTGAACAACATCACGGTAAAGAATACTTATCCTTTGCCATTGATGTCTTCAGCTTTCGAACGATTGCAGGGAGCATCCATCTTCACAAAATTGGATTTACGTAACGCTTATCATTTGGTTCACATAAGGAAGGGAGATGAATGGAAGACCGTATTTAATACCCCCAGAGGGCACTTTGAATACTTGGTTATGCCCTTCGGGCTATCCAACTCGCCCGCAGTCTTCCAAGCACTCGTCAATGACGTGCTGAGAGATATGGTTGATCAATTCATATATGTTTACCTGGATGACATATTGATCTTTTCCTCTTCTCTCCAGGAACACGTTCAGCACGTCAGACGAGTGCTTCAGAGGGTGCTAGAGAATGGGCTTTTTGTCAAGGCGGAGAAATGCGTTTTTCATGCACAGTCTGTCCCCTTTTTAGGGTACATTGTCTCGTCTGAGGGAGTGCGTATGGATCCTGACAAGATTAAGGCTCTGATAGATTGGTCAAGTCCAGATTCCCGTAAGGCCCTACAGAGGTTTCTGGGATTCGCCAATTTTTATCGACGTTTTATTCGTAACTTCAGCCAACTAGTCGCTCCTCTGACCGCCTTGACCTCCCCCAGAACGATGTTCAGGTGGTCCAATACAACGGAGGCTGTATTTGCCAAACTTAAAAGCCGCTTCGTTTCGGCTCCCATCCTCGTTGCCCCTGATCCATCACGGCAGCTCGTGGTGGAGGTCGACGCATTAGAGGTGGGGGTAGGAGCAGTTCTTTCCCAACGTTCTGCCACAGACGATAAGGTTCACCCTTGCGCGTTTTTTTCTCATCGTTTATCACCTGCCGAACGTAATTATGACATTGGTAACAGAGAGTTGTTGGCAGTCAAGTTAGCACTGGAGGAATGGCGGCACTGGTTAGAAGGGTCAGGGGTACCTTTTATCGTTTGGACCGATCACAAGAACCTAGAATACATTAGAACTGCTAAAAGACTCAACTCTAGGCAGGCTCGGTGGGCACTTTTTTTCGGTCGTTTTGACTTTTCTCTTTCGTACCGACGGTATTTTACCCGAGACATTAGTGGTCTCCACTCTCAGATGGGAGGTCGAATCAAGGGTCATGAAGGCCTTAGAAGGGGTAAAGCCTCTGCCCGATTGCCCACCGTACCGGTTATTTGTGCCTGAGGAGTATCGGTCTGAAGTCATTCAGTGGGGTCATTGCTCCAGTATAGCTTGTCATCCAGGAGTTACCAGTTTTTTGGTTAAGCAACGATTCTGGTGGCCGTTAATGGCTCGTGACAGCCGTAATTTTGTTTTGGCTTGCTCGGTTTGTGCCACTGGTAAGACGTCCAACCGACCCCCTGATGGGTTACTACAACCGCTGTCAGTCCCTTCGAGACCCTGGTCCCACATCGCGCTAGATTTTGTCACCGCCCTCCCGCCCTCCCAGGGCAAGACTGTCGTTTTGACGGTCATGGACCGGTTCTCGAAGGCGGCTCATTTTATCGCCTTGGCCAAATTACCTTCAGCCAAGGAGACAGCGGTTGCTGTAATAGATCACGTCTTTCGTTTACATGGCCTCCCGATGGACGTGGTCTCCGACAGGGGTCCCCAATTTGTGTCCAAATTTTGGCAAGAGTTTTTGCAAAGCAATGGTCAATCAGAGAGAGCCAACCAAGATCTGGAGAGAGTATTGCGATGTTTGGTTTCCAAGAATCTTTCCTCTTGGAGCCAACAACTTTCTATGGTGGAGTACACCCATAACTCGTTACCAGTGTCAGCTACGGGCCTTTCTCCGTTTGAGTGTAGTTTAGGTTACCAGCCGCCAGTTTTTGCCAGTACGGAATCCGAAGTCGCGGTCCCCTCCGCTCATGCCTTCGTCCAGAGGTGTCACCACACTTGGACTAGAGCCCGTGAGACTCTTCTCCAAGTGGGGGCGCGCACCAAGGCCAAGGCCGATCGCCACCGGTCAAAGCCTCCCGTATACGTTGTCGGTCAAAAAGTGTGGCTTTCTACTAAGAATATTCCTCTCTGCTCCGTCTCTAATAAGCTTGCCCCAAAATTTATTGGCCCGTTTCCTGTCACCAAGATCATTAGTCTCAAACTTCCTCCTACGTACAGGAGAATTCACCCCGCCTTCCATGTATCTAAAATCAAACACGTGTTTTGGGCAACTATTAATCCGAACCTACTTATTTGGTTAGTCGTATTCTGGACTCGAGAAGGAGGGGACGCGGATTTCAGTACCTGGTGGACTGGGAGGGTTACGGTCCGGAGGAGAAAAGTTGGGTTCCCGCTAGAGACATTCTGGATCACTCTCTGATCGATGATTACAATCGTCAGGTAAGTCCGCCAGGGAACGCCAGGAGGCGTTCTTAGGGGAGGGGGTACTGTCACGGTTCATGAATTCACTCTCTCTCTTTCGTCTAGCGTGCTGTTGTTTGTGTGTCTGTGGGCGTGGTCACTGATCAGCAATGATCAGCAGTGCCAGCTGGTTTCAATTGTTTGTTCCCTATATAAGTTCAGTAACTTGTGTTTCATGTTGTCAGATCGTTGTTTCTCCCCGGTGTGCTCCCGTGCCTGTGTCCTTAGAGACTGCCTAGTCTTCCTGTCTTCGTCGTTCGTTCCTGGATCGTCACTCAGCACTGGATATACCAAGCACCGTCACGAGGATCACTCACTCACCGGGATTCAAGGGATCATCACTGGACCAAGCACCACCACCTGTTGTCCACCGAAGTCCCTGCATCACCTTTCCATCAGCCTTGTGTCCGCCCGCCAGTGTCTCCTGTGATCTTGCTCATTTATCTGACTCTTGTGCTCAACCCTGTGGAGTCGTACTGAAGTTTTATGTCTTTTGAGCCTTTGGGCAAGCTCGTATTATCATTTTTGTCGTCTGTGTCCATTGCAAATCACACCATCTAGTCTGCATTTTCAAAAAAAATAAATTATTTACATGTGACACAGATTGGATATTGTTGCACACATGTAAACACAACATTTTTTTCTTAAGATCCCTTTTTTCACTTCCTTTTTTAGCTGTTTTAAGTTTTAAATCAGATACATATCCAATATCTGGACATCTGACATACGTCTAAACATGCAAATCTGATTCGTATTAGAATTCAAAGCCATCACAAGGAAATGGAGACACATTAGCCCACAAGAATAACTTTTATCTTGATGTTAAATTTAAAAGCAGATTATGCTTGTATGTGCTCACACCAAAAGCTTCTTTTATTGTGGCAGAAACTTGTATACAGTAGGTAAGAGATTGTGCACAGAAATATATTCAGGAGCACAGAAGCTGCTGTATTAATTTTATAAATAAAATACCTTCACTATTAAAAGCTACATTATATATATTTTTCAGAATGGTGATAATGTTGCTGTTTTTGAAGTAATTAAACTCACAGCTTTACTATATAGAGAGGCTGCACATACAGTACGCAGGTAATTCACATGCACAATCTCTCTCAAATTAATTCAAATAAATGTTATCTTATACCACATTCCTTGTTTTCACTTCAGAATTCTGGATCTTACAACCCATATATAAAATAAATAACAAAAACTACCGTTATTGTTTCCATTAGTCAAATATTGTGCAGCAAACATCAATGACAGCTATAAATTGTCCATGCTGGCAGTGATATTGGTATAGGTGGATAATCATGGCTGGTGTGTGTTAAAGTCAAAGAGCCACTCAACGTGAATTATATTTAAATATTTATATTTATATTTATATTTTGTTGGTTAGTTACTAACAGAGATCCAAACCTCACTAGTCACATATAAAAGTAACACCAAGCTGTAGATTTGTTAGTGTGTTGCGTTGTGTAATATTGTGTCAAGAGCTCTTATGTAGGTAGGATATAATGGTAACTAAGAGAAACTCATCAACGGTACTCAGACAGAGAGAGAGAGCCATGCAGACACACCCAGTATTGTGGTGTAAAGGGTGTAATTAAATGTAATGAATAAAATAAGCATGCTCGTAAACAACACAATGACCATTTTTTTATATGTGTGACTATTTAATTATGCTGTGTGAAAAGCTCTCCCATTGAATTCTGACTCTCACTGCTCTTCCCCGAGCTGTCTTTATTTATCTCTGTTAGGGCAGTAATCCTTTTAAATGACATCTTTATGAAAAAAAAAAACATATTCACCACTGCATAATTGTAACGAATGATCAACTGAAGGTAGGTTGAAGTGAGAACCCAAGTGCAGTTTTTTTACACAAAGACAAAACATAATTCAAAAGACTTGACTTGAACAGACTTGACTTGACATTAACAGACTTGGCATAAACAAACTCACTGACAGCAGGGTTTCAACATCAAAGCTAGACAAAGAACAAAGGCAACATGAGGGCATTTTATATCAAACAATGAGGGTCACCTGACAAGATCCAACCAATGAGACTATGACACATGAACCAAGGAACCAATCAGAACATAACACACAGACAAGGGAATCAAATGACTGAACACGATTGTGGCCAAACTACAAAATAAAAGACTTTCATTCAGGTCTTCTGAAGTTATGAGACAGATTGAACATGTAAATCGTTATGCACTTGTAATCTTCCAAACCAGTGAGTAAACTGTTGGGCCCCTAAAAATGTCAAAGGTTAATGTAGGCTCCAACACTCCTTGTTGATGAGGTAAATAACATTACATGATTATTCACAAGCTGTTTTATTAATGGTATAAATGTCAGGAAATGATATTTTAAGTTTTTAAGTCTATTCATTATTTTTAGCTCACCAGCCACCCAATAATCGCAATAAGCCTGTTATGTTACTTTGAACACAAATTTTAGCCTTTAAATTCTATCCATTTTATCCCAAAATACAAATAATAAACTCTTTTTTTCCATGTGTAGGTGGAATTTTCACATTGACTAACTTCACACTATATGACACAACTTTCTCAATCTCGTAATTTTGACTTTATTCTAAAAATACTATGGCACCGGGTTTTTATTTTGGCAAATTCATTCATCACAATGTCCTTGGTGTTTAATATTTAATAATAATCTTTCTTTCATTTTTTATTTTCTTTTATAGAAATAATATTGAAAGTAGCCATTTTTTCCATTGAGTTACACAAAGCCTTAAATTGTACATTTGGTCATGGCAATGCAATTGTTTAATGTTGTAGTTCTACTACAGCAATATAACAAATGCACACAAGAAATTACAGAGCCTTGCACATGGCAAGCAGACAATTTTATTTTATTTATTTATTTATTCAGACCACAAATTACATTTTTTTTCCTTGTTTTAATTTAATTGGTCCCCCGAAGCGAGTCCCCAGTCAGCCAGCGCCCATATGTGCACACTCAGACGCTACACCCCTGAACTGATTAATTGAAGAGATATAACTAATGTTTTGTCAAGTAATCAGACATTGCTGCTTCTCATATCAATGGCATTAGGTCAAATGTGAGGATTTTCAATGAATAACAATTTCAGTTTTAGTCTTTTCCTCATACAATATGAACCACTATGTTAATGTTAAATATATATACACAAAAGTAAGAACTCATGTTGCTTTAATAAAATAAGGTTTGAGTAAATGATTAAAAAAAATAGTAATTCAAAGAGTTAATTTAGTTAATGCATTAGATTAAACTAAAATGCATTTTACATTAATTTATCTAGGTTTAATCAATATATATATATATATATATATATATATATATATATATATATATATATATACAGGTCCTTCTCAAAAAAATAGCATATTGTGATAAAGTTCATTATTTTCCATAATGTAATGATAAAAATTAAACTTTCATATATTTTAGATTCATTGCACACCAACTGAAATATTTCAGGTCTTTTATTGTTTTAATACTGATGATTTTGGCATACAGCTCATGAAAACCCAAAATGCCTGTCTCAAAAAATTAGCATATTTCATCCGACCAATAAAAGAAAAGTGTTTTTAATACAAAAAAAGTCAACCTTCAAATAATTATGTTCAGTTATGCACTCAATACTTGGTCGGGAATCCTTTTGCAGAAATGACTGCTTCAATGCGGCGTGGCATGGAGGCAATCAGCCTGTGGCACTGCTGAGGTGTTATGGAGGCCCAGGATGCTTCGATAGCGGCCTTAAGCTCATCCAGAGTGTTGGGTCTTGCGTCTCTCAACTTTCTCTTCACAATATCCCACAGATTCTCTATGGGGTTCAGTTCAGGAGAGTTGGCAGGCCAGTTGAGCACAGTAATACCATGGTCAGTAAACCATTTACCAGTGGTTTTGGCACTGTGAGCAGGTGCCAGGTCGTGCTGAAAAACGAAATCTTCATCTCCATAAAGCTTTTCAGCAGATGGAAGCATGAAGTGCTCCAAAATCTCCTGATAGCTAGCTGCATTGACCCTGCCCTTGATAAAACACAGTGGACCAACACCAGCAGCTGACATGGCACCCCAGACCATCACTGACTGTGGGTACTTGACGCTGGACTTCAGGCATTTTGGCATTTCCTTCTCCCCAGTCTTCCTCCAGACTCTGGCACCTTGATTTCCGAATGACATGCAAAATTTGTCCAAAAGTCCATTGCTGCTTCTCTGTAGCCCAGGTCAGGCGCTTCTGCCGCTGTTTCTGGTTCAAAAGTGGCTTGACCTGGGGTATGCGGCACCTGTAGCCCATTTCCTGCACACGCCTGTGCACGGTGGCTCTGGATGTTTCTACTCCAGACTCAATCCACTGCTTCCGCAGGTCCCCCAAGGTCTGGAATCGGTCCTTCTCCACAATCTTCCTCAGGGTCCGGTCACCTCTTCTCATTGTGCAGCATTTTTTGCCACACTTTTTCCTTCCCACAGACTTCCCACTGAGGTGCCTTGATACAGCACTCTGGGAACAGCCTGTTCGTTCAGAAATTTCTTTCTGTGTCTTACCCTCTTGCTTGATTGTGTCAATGATGGCCTTCTGGTCAGCAGTCTTACCCATGATTGCGGTTTTGAGTAATGAACCAGGCTGGGAGTTTTTAAAAGCCTCAGGAATCTTTTGCAGGTGTTTAGAGTTAATTAGTTGATTCAGATGATTAGGTTAATAACTTGTTTAGAGAACCTTTTCATGATATGCTAATTTTTTGAGACAGGCTTTTTGGGTTTTCATGAGCTGTATGCCAAAATCATCAGTATTAAAACAATAAAAGACCTGAAATATTTCAGTTGGTGTGCAATGAATCTAAAATATATGAAAGTTTAATTTTTATCATTACATTATGGAAAATAATGAACTTTATCACAATATGCTATTTTTTTTTGAGAAGGACCTGTATATATATATATATATATATATATATATATATATATATATATATATATATATATATATATATATATAATGATTAAACCTAGATAAATTAATGTAAAATGAATTTTACATTTTACATATATAAACTATTGTTCTTTGTTAAAGCATGTCCATATTGAATTCATAATACATCAACTGTTAATCTACATAACTTAAAAAATGATTGGTATTAAATGTTATTTATTATTATATGTAGAACTTCTGTTAAAATTGTATAAAAAAGTTAATCAATACTGCTTTAAATCACTATTTATTATGAACAAAATTAGCATTAGCTTAGTTTTCATGAAAATATGCACACTCAAAATCTCTCTCTTTAATACTTTGCTTTCTTCCAGGCCCCATTTTAGTGTATATAAGCGGCCTCGACCAAGTACTCAGAAATGAGCATCAGGGGAGTAAAGTCTTGCTTTCTGTCTAGCTTGTTTTTGTATTGTTCAATCAGCCAGTTACCCCTGCTGTCAAAACACATGTGCTTCTCCGTGACAGCCCCCCAGTCAACTCGAATTTTCCTCCCCCGTCCAGAGGACTGTATAAACGTCTCCTCTCCATCTTTAAGATGAGCTTTCTCTCTAAATAAATCAAAAACTGCCACATCCTCGAGGTAAAATGTGTGATTTTGATACGTGTAAGTGTTTGTATGAGCAAAAGAGAGTAAAGATTGGAGAGAAAGACTGAGCGGATCAGGGAATGTGTGGAATAATGCAATTAACTCAGTATGGCATCTCAGGAGACAGAGGGATAGTGAGGGGGAAGCAAAAGAGAGATGGGATGCTCTTTATAAATGTATTTGAGCGGAGAGAAAGAGGGCTCATTTCCCCATCATACTCAGTCAACAAGCTGTCAGTCAAACCCAACAGAGCTGCTTGTAGCTCATATGAGTCAAAGGTACACAACCCTACTAAACTTGTGAAGCTATTGCAATCACTTGAGAAAACATTGGACACAATGTTAACAATGAGTTATACTGTACACTTAAGTTAAATAAGAACATGCAACTTTAGCTGTTTCTTCATTCAGAAGATTCATTTGCTAGTCAACTCTGGAAAAGGGAGTTTGGAAAAAAAAGTGAAAGGTTTATATTTTTGTCAAATGTATTTGATTAAAATATGCAAGCGATATGTTTTGTCACACTGCCATTTTTCCATAGATTTAATAGAGCGACAACAGATGGAGGAGTCTGACGTGAACATTTGCTTTAAGCATCTGAGTTACAGTTAAGGTGCTAAAAATTTACATATATTTTATACATTATATTTTGGAAAGTAATAACATATGGCAAATATTGCGGGGTCCAAAAGACCACGTTGAAAACCTGGGATTCAAAATCTAATTGAAACCTTCAAATAAACAAGATTGTATTATTTTAAAATAATGCAATATGAGCATTCTGCATTATTTCTGGGACACTAATAACCAAATTTGTGATAAAATTGAAATGGTTAAATGTTCTGGCTTGCATTGCAGCACAAGAGGCTGTTGGATCATTTTAAAATCATACTGTAGAACACGATCATTAGGTTTTGCACAAATTTTGAGAGTTTATGCAGCTTCAATTCTGTCATCATAAATGAAAAGTACCAGAAAGTATGAAATACAACATTTTTAGTTCAACTTTTCTTTCAAACTGTTATGCTGATAGTATAATTTTTCATTTGTCAAAAAAAAAAAAAACGAAAAAAAAAAACCTATATTAACTTCTGATTATGCAACATGGAAGCAATTTCACTAGTGACATCAGATTTTTGAAGCCCACTATAATGCAACTAAAGTAGGTCTGTTGATAAATAAGTTCTCTTGACTTATGATGTCTTATCAGGTTCTTTTTCTTTGGTACTACTCAGGAAAGACTCACAGCCTGTGTAGTGGAAGGTGTCGGAGTATGATTTAGAAGCAAACACAATTCAGTTTCTAAAGTAATCAGAACTGCAAAAGTGAAGGATGATGTTACAACCTGTTTGATCACATTGAAGATTAAAAATCAGGGAAATATCTTAAGAATCTGAAGTGTGGATGATAAATCTAATATAAATTGGTTAGATTTGCATCTCTAATGCATCTCTAAATTACAACATCCAATGTTCACATTATTACAGCAAAGGGCAGAGAGTGAGATCCACTCCATATAGTTTAGCAAAGCTTATGTAACTAATATGCCTAAATTCAGTCAGTTGTTCGCTGCGTAAAGATGATTTTAGAAGACTTATATGACAATATTCGATACAGTGAACTACTATATTTTTATAGTGTTTATTTATTTATTCATTCATGGTTTAAGATCTGCACAGTGCCTTATAAGGTCTTATGTATGCATTACATAGTTCACCCAAAAATGAAAATTTGCTTAAAATGTACTCAGCCCCAGACCATCCAAGATATGGATGGGTTTGTTTCTTCACTGGAATAGATTTGGAGTAATATAGCAGTACAGCACATGCTCATCAATGAATCCTCTGCAGTGAACAGTTAGAGTCCAAACAGCCGATCTTTTTTTTTTTTTTTTGGTGAATTATTCCTTTAAGAATACCCTTTTAATGCATTATTTAATATAAGATTCATAGAAAGTGTTACCAACTCTTCCTTTAAGAATATAAAAAATAAAATAAAAAATGTTCTTTATCAGAACGATGAAGAGGGTCTGGAGAGAAATGTGACTGATCATTACATTTCCTCTCATACACAATTGATTCCAGAGAAAAAGAACAAGAAAAAAGTATCATATTTACCTAATCACCAAGGAACCAATTTTGCCAGCATTCTTTCACAGCAAGCATGGACGGGACTAATTTACTAAACACACCCTCCAGTCTCATAATTACAAGTAATTTTACTGGTATAATTAACTAATTTAATTACTGCTCCTCAAGAGCATCAATTATTGATATTATGAAGCATTCAGACAGGCTGTGGTGACACGAGGAGCATCAGAGGACGTGAAACACATGCTGGCACTTTGAGAGCTTTGGCATGAGTACAGCGGTGTATGAGTGTGTGAGTATGTGTGTGTGTGTGTGTGTGTGTGTGCGGCAGAGAGGGGGAGATAAGAGTCTGAATGCAATATCAGAGTGGCACAGATCTGGACAAGTGCCCAGACCGGCTGCTGTAGAAATGTGAGGAAGGTTTGGGGTCGGTAAGATTTTAAAATGTTTTTGAAAGCTCACCCAGTCTGCATTTAGGCTATTTGATCAAAAATACAGCAAAAGCAAATATTATAAATAATATTACAGTTTAAAATAACTGGCATTTTTTCCTATGATGACAATGCTACATTTTCAGCACATATACATTTATAATTTATGTATTTAATGTTCAGTGGTAAGCTTAAAGTGACAGCAGCATTTTTACAGTACAAGACAATAATAATTTTTTCACAATACACACTATTAATATACAACCCGAATTCCGGAAAAGTTGGGATGTTTTTTAAATTTTAATAAAATGAAAACTAAAAGACTTTCAAATCACATGAGCCAATATTTTATCAACCATAGAACATAGATAGCATAGCAAATGTTTAAACTGAGAAAGTTTACAATTTTATGCACAAAATGAGCTCATTTCAATTTTGATTTCTGCTACAGGTCTCAAAATAGTTGGGACGGGGCATGTTTACCATGGTGTAGCATCTCCTTTTCTTTTCAAAACAGTTTGAAGACGTCTGGGCATTTAGGCTATGAGTTGCTGGAGTTTTGCTGTTGGAATTTGGTCCCATTCTTGCCTTATATAGATTTCCAGCTGCTGAAGAGTTCGTGGTCGTCTTTGACGTATTTTTCGTTTAATGATGCGCCAAATGTTCTCTATAGGTGAAAGATCTGGACTGCAGGCAGGCCAGGTTAGCACCCGGACTCTTCTACGACGAAGCCATGCTGTTGTTATAGCTGCAGTATGTGGTTTTGCATTGTCCTGCTGAAATAAACAAGGCCTTCCCTGAAATAGACGTTGTTTGGAGGGAAGCATATGTTGCTCTAAAACCTTTATATACCTTTCAGCATTCACAGAGCCTTCCAAAACATGCAAGCTGCCCATACCGTATGCACTTATGCACCCCCATACCACCAGAGATGCTGGCTTTTGAACTGAACGCTGATAACATGCTGGAAGGTCTCCCTCTTCTTTAGCCCGGAGGACACGGCGTCCGTGATTTCCAACAAGAATGTCAAATTTGGACTCGTCTGACCATAAAACACTATTCCACCTTGAAATAGTCAATTTTAAATGAGCCTTGGCCCACAGGACACGACGGCGCTTCTGGACCATGTTCACATATGGCTTCCTTTTTGCATGATAGAGCTTTAGTTGGCATCTGCTGATGGCACGGCGGATTGTGTTTACCGACAGTGGTTTCTGAAAGTATTCCTGGGCCCATTTAGTAATGTCATTGACACAATCATGCCGATGAGTGATGCAGTGTCGTCTGAGAGCCCGAAGACCACGGGCATCCAATAAAGGTCTCCGGCCTTGTCCCTTACGCACAGAGATTTCTCCAGTTTCTCTGAATCTTTTGATGATGTTATGCACTGTAGATGATGAGATTTGCAAAGCCTTTGCAATTTGACGTTGAGGAACATTGTTTTTAAAGTTTTCCACAATTTTTTTACGCAGTCTTTCACAGATTGGAGAGCCTCTGCCCATCTTTACTTCTGAGAGACTCTGCTTCTCTAAGACAAAGCTTTTATAGCTAATCATGTTACAGACCTGATATCAATTAACTTAATTAATCACTAGGTGTTCTTCCAGCTGAATCTTTTCAAAACTGCTTGCTTTTTTAGCCATTTGTTGCCCCCGTGCCAACTTTTTTGAGACCTGTAGCAGGCATTAAATTTTAAATGAGCTAATTAAGTGGATAAAAGTGTAAAATTTCTCAGTTTAAACATTTGCTACGTTATCTATGTTCTATTGTGAATAAAATATTGGCTCATGTGATTTGAAATTCCTTTAGTTTTCATTTTATTAAAATTTAAAAAACGTCCCAACTTTTCCGGAATTCGGGTTGTACATGCAACAAGGCAGCAACAAATAAAAGTGAAGCGCAGACTGCTATATTACCTTGGAAAAGTGAGAAAATTAGGAAAGTGACAGACATTCTCATTATGAGCTCAAACAGGTGCAGCTAAAATCACACATACATACATTCACACTCACACAATAGCGTGCACAGGTACAGTTTGTCTACATGTTACACACTCTCCCTAGGTCTCATATAAATATCTGAATATTATATTCTGCATGTTTCTGGAGGGATGCAGCGCTGTCTTGGCTCTTACAAAACGCACTGATCCGTTTTTAATGAGTGCTGGATTTTGTGTGTGTCGTGACTCGTGAAGGGAGAGGGTGTGACTGTACGTTAATATCTGCCATAATACCAGATGCCACACACACACATCGTTACCGACAGATTTCGATTTAGAAGCATGTGGTAAACAACAGCGCACATCAATAAGACTCCTGCGCATTCCAAGACCATCAGAATTTGGTTTCCTTTGGTTTTGATCAAGGAGCCGTCCAGGACTAACTCAACAGAAAGATGATTTTGTGCTCCTTTGAGTGTTCAGATCAGATATCCTTGCAGGGAAAAGGAATAATTTACAGACTGGGAGAAAATGAAAGGGGTGGAAATGATGAACAGGCAAGATAAGGGGAGAAAATAAATATTGAACAGCAACTGTACAGTTCATTTGCGAAAGAACGCGTCTGCTGTTTTTATAGATTTGCGAGATTCAATACTTTGCCAAGAACACTTTTTGCGTCAGCTTTAGCATGAACTAGGTCCTATTCAAAGCCAGCAGCGTACAGAGCTTGGATTTCAAATATCAGGCTATGGCTTGGTGCTAAACGCCACAATTGGAACTCCTCTCACAAGTGCATGTTAATTGATAACATTTCATCCAGAGCTATCATTTTCTTCACACAGATGGAACAAAAAAGCTCTAGTCTGATGGGCAAAAAGTACAGCACACCATATTGAAATAGTGTGAGTTAACAGTCCTCTTGTGACTTTAGTGTGAAGTTCCTCTGCAGTGCATTAAAAATGAGGGTAGAACTGTCGGATATATCATATTATAGATTTTATTTTTTTTGTAAAGCTAGTCAAAGTAATTTTAAAACATCAGCTGTTTTCAATAAATGCTAATTTCTGAAAATGTTCATAGGACAAAGAAACAGTTTCTTTGGTCAAAGTTTAATCTCCTTTACCTTTGCCCAGATGATGTATGACAGTTTAATATCAGCCCCTTTTTGCAGGTTTACGCACAAGTAAATCCAACCTCTGACTACATCACATCAAACACTAAACCAGATCTAAACCTGCATCTCATGAAATTAGTATTTTGCAGTAAAAGTGCAGTTTCTTTATATAATTAAGTATTTACAGAGAAAGCAGTTTCTTATTTGCATCATTAAAATAATACCGTTGCAAATACAATATTCTTCCTGACCCGTGCATTCAAAGGATTTGTTTCTGGATTAAAGGCATAAAGGCTGCAAGCTGTTTGGGGCTCAGTGTAGGCATGCGAGCAGGATGGTGATACAGGACAGTGTCACCATCAAATAATTAGATTCATAACATCAGGCTGAATGTGGAGGCCACATGATGAATATGCAACCCCAGTGTGACTTCTCCAGCGGGACTCTGGGATACATCACCTGCTGACAACATGTGCCCTCAAGCAAGAAGTTGAACATTTAGCCTTGCAGCAGTACAACTCAATGGGTCATTTGCTTTGCTATAAAAAGAGCGGTCTGCTATAAAAAGAGCGGAACAATGCTGAAATAGCTTTTGAATTACTCACTTAAAATGTCACTGTTAGCATTGTATAGAGATTGAAACTGAAAGATGTGACTTTAACATTAAACATTTCCCTTTTCTAAGTAATATGCAGAGACAACTGAAGTTTAACTGTTTGAAGTTTAATTGGTCAGAATGAAGTAATGAAGTGAATTAAGTAAATAATTTCCCCAAAAATGTGGCTCCTTTGCCAACCAGTGGTACCAAAAGCGTAAGCTAACATACAATCTATAGCTTTTATTCATTCAAATATCATTCCATTCCTGAGTTGCTAGTTAGTTTCTCTTAATATGAAGCATACTATGGTAGTTAAGCAGCGAATAACGTCATTGTTTGGGAAATGCAACCCAGCATTGAACAGCAACTCTGGTGTCTCTGTAATTCCACAGTACAGTGTATATCTACACTGGTGTGTTGACTGATATCCTACACATACACACAACATTAGATTCATCCACACTGAGGAGCCACACCAAAACACAACCCACATAAAGAAGATAATTCCCCAAATAATTGCAATTGCAGGTTTCAAACAGAAATGGTCATAAAGAGAAAAAACCTACGGATTAAAGCTAATTAAATTCCGATTATTTAAGCTATTAATACTGCAAACTAATACTGAGTCTGGGGTTCTGTTTTGTGAGAAATAAACAACCATTAGGATGTATGGTAAATGATTCTTGAGTCGTATTAGATTAATTCAATTCTATGATGATCAATTTTTTAATTTTAAAGAACTCAATTTGAAGTTATACTACTAATAATATTCAATATAACAAGGCCAATCCATGGCCAAGCTTTAAGAATTTTGTGCAGTATCATTTTTATTTCTATGCAAACATGCTGCTAGCTTACACATTATTGTCATGAACTGTGCTGGGAGGAGTGTGGAATGAGGAGACGTGGAGTACATAAACCGTCTTTAATCCTTGGAATTATGGGGGAATTTCACAACATCCAACAAGTAGAACCAACAAAGGAAGACTGAACAAACAGGACCTTAACTACAAGGCATAATTACTAAACACAGGTGTCAGGAATCATAATCAAACTAAACGAGGACACAGAACTGTCCAGAATCCTGACATATCGCCCTCGCGTCCTTTCACTGTAGACACACCAGCTCCCCCTCACTCTCATTGACCTGTCATTACAACTATGCCTCTTTGATATATACAAACTCTTGACTGTCAGCAACCCCCGATTTACCACATATACATGTATCATTTCTATAGCATCAAAGCATAAGATCGATTAAGCCCCTTGTTTCACAGATCCAGAATGGCAGCCAAGTGAGAAGACTTAATCCTCCCATCCATCCCTCCGTCCTTCACTCCTTTATCAAGCCTGCTGCCTGGCTGAGTTGCCGAGGGACACGGGTACCGTGACAACAGGGGTTTTGTGGTCCCCATGGGAACCCAGTGATGAGAGTAATCTAGGTGCACAAAAACCCCAGGGTTTAGGAATAGTGACTC
This sequence comes from Carassius carassius, assembly GCF_963082965.1. Classification (NCBI taxonomy): domain Eukaryota; kingdom Metazoa; phylum Chordata; class Actinopteri; order Cypriniformes; family Cyprinidae; genus Carassius; species Carassius carassius. The sequence goes on from NC_081778.1 coordinate 11,114,471, forward strand.
AGTGGATGTAGGAGGATGGGCACACACACACAAACACACACACAATTTAATACAATAATACATTTTAATTTATACATAATTTATTGATTATTGTAATAATAATAATAATTATTATTATTATTATCATGTAATGTCTTTAAACCACAAATTAAACTTAATTATGTAAAATAAGCAAAACTGCAAAAGAAAAGCATTTTTAACATATCCAGCTCATTTTATAATTCCCACAGATCAAACGGATCACCCCTTACATATGTTATCAGAAACTGATAACTGTCGGTTGGAATATTAGGACAAGAAAACAATATAACACATGGGCATCAATCATGAATATTTGCCAGCTAAGAAATAAATAATTATTACCTTACAATCCCTCTGTTTTCAAATCCAGATAATTTGAATATCATGGCATCAATGTCTGTCAAAAAAGTATTGTGCACAATACATGGTATAGTTATGAGAAACAGGTCCAGACGGTCCATGCATTTCCTGGAAAACCCACACCACGGGATGTTTTGACTTTAACTTTCCAAGAACAAAGAGAAATTGGCGGCCTGAGCAGATTCAAGAGACCTGTCAGAACAAACATTGCAATTACCTTTTATTAATCTTTTCATTGTGTATATTCTCAAGGTGGTACATAGCAGTGTTTACCTCAGTATTCACCTTGAAGACATATCTCCAAAAACACCAACCAAAGAAAGCTTTGCAAAGCCAACAGCCATGAAAGAGCTGCAATCGCTAAAACTTTATTCACAGACATCAATGCTAAAATGCATTTTTACATGTATGCATTTAGAAGATGCTTTTATCTAAAGTAACTTACAAAAAGAGCAACAAAGTAATTTGTCAACGAGAGAGAGACAAATTATATAATTAATTGTAATTTTTACAAACTAATCATTAAAAAAGTTTTTTTTTTTTAATGCAATTTTAGAGGATTTTTTTTCTTCTTCCAGATTTAGCTAATTTCTGGGGACAAATGTGTTCCCAGATTATAGCTACGTATGTGCACACAGGCAGAGATCACTTCACCTGCCTCAGCATACCCCCTGCAATGCACAGATGGTCATCTAATGCTTGACATTCAGCAAATGATGAAAAGAACAGTGCGATGCGATTTCTCCATTCTGTGATCTCTCTGTTGTCTAGAGGACAAGAACTGAAACAGATGTGCGGTGATAAGCCTGAGATAGCAGACATTCACTAATGCACAGAAACGGCAGAAGCCACTGTCTGTGACCAGAGCTTCAAGAATGTTCTGGGTGATGAACAATGCAAATTTTAACTAATGCCACAGTGCCATATGCTCCGCTATCTCTCAGCAAAACCACCTCTGACTCTGCTGCAAGGTGTGGAAGTGCAGTATACGCCTGGGTGACCTTCAAGCACTCTTTATGGTTGCAAGGAGTTTGATTTAGCTTGATTTGTATGTTTGGTTTGGCTTTTTGGAATCGCGTGAACACATTAGATCAAGTAACACTGCAGTCTCTACACTCGTCTGACAAACTCATACATGGATTTAGTTTAAAACACAACCATTTTGCCTCAGTTTAGAAAGCTTTTACTTTCAAAGATTAACTGTATATAAACTATGGTGTCCCTTGAATATGTATGCTTTAAAGTGCAATTTAATTGCAAAACAGGGCTGTTTTATAAAATACAAGGGACTGTAGTGTAGCAAACTATTATGATAAATAATTTTAGAGCAGATTAAACTTGTAGAAACCTAAAAAATCAGTTTGTGTATGATATAAAACCCAGAGTGACTGTCATAAGCACTTACTATGAATATGCTAATTTCTTTATTAGGCATATTTATGAATATTTTTGACAGAGAAGCTCTGGTGTGGAAGACTCTCCTGAGAAAATTATGGAGTTTAATAAGGTTGGAAGTAAAGCAATACAGAGATCCACATTAATATTGCAATGAGGTCTCGACAATCCCCCTGAGCACTCTCTTGGCAACAGAACAGGTGAATAATGCATGGAAAAGCCTTGGAGGAATAGTGGTATATTTTTGAGCAAGGCACAATTTTTTTTTTTTTTTTTTTTTGAGTAATGGGAAGTATTTTTAGTGTATCACATGCGTTGATCCATATAGGAAAGGAAAGTCACAATATCTCGATTGTTTCTTTTTAACAGTCATTTTATACATAAATTGAGGCTTTTGCCTTCGTCGCCTGCTTCTCAGAATTTTCTTCTGAGAGAAAAAAAACTACATTGATTTTATGTGTCTCCTCTAGAGTTTTAGAAGAGATGTCAACAATCAAAAAAGTTGAAAATATACATAACTGAAGTACGATAGATAGATTTTTACTGGCAACTTTGATCTAGTGCATGAAATTGGAACATTAACAAGATTTTCCTTTCAAGATTTAAATGAAATATAGAACTCTAGAGGGTGAAATTCAATCATATTACATTTATTATTACAAATGAAGGATTGTGTATTCTATGTTTTTTTTAACTTAAAAAAAGGTCTTATTTCTTACATAACTTTGTTTTCATGTTCATTGAAGTCTTTACTTGCTTGAACTTATTTGTTATTTCTTTGGTTATTTTTACTGAAATAATAGATCTATGATTTTGTTTTTTAAATGGGGCATGATTATACAAACAGTATTCTACAAACAACTAAAATCTAATTAAAATCTAAAATTATCCTTCATTTGCACCACATGAAAATTAGCTTTCTAATTGTGATAACTGTCCAGTTTTGTATTTTGAAATTGACTCGAGGTTCAGAGGGAGGATGTGAGTAGTTAGGACAACTCTGCTCACTGATTCTGCACCCCCCCCCCAAAAAAACGGTTAGTCTGTTTTAATGGTTTATGTATTTAATAAACAAATGTGTCTGAATTTAGAAATTACATTAATGTCACCAGGCTCACTGGAAAATTGTGCCTCTACCTACAGTTCTGCCTCAAAAAATATACCTGTACATTAATTATTCATAATTACTGTAATGTCCTGCTAAAGTAAACACAACAGTACAACAATGTTTAAGTGTTTTGACAAATTACAACAAATTAAGATAACAGGTTCAGATTATTGATTAATAAATCCTTATTTTAGGGCTTTACACAAAACAGTGTTATGACCTTAAACACTTTTATAATAGTGCATAATTTATAAACTAATACATTATGATGTTTGCATACATAACCAGCTCTATATGTATGGCTTTTCTGACAAAATAAACTTTCTCAGTTACTCACCCTGTCTAGCATTGCACTTGCTATTCAAAGCATTAAAAGTCACTAAAAAAGAGGTTGCTTGGGTTTGGCAATGTATTTTTTATCTCAGGTTTGCTTTTGGTTCAGATTCATATTCATCTGTTTGGGATCAAAACGAACATACTTTTAGCGTCACTCATTAGACACTTCACTCAGAAACAATTTAAGATCTTTTGCAGAAATGTCTCTAAAGGCAGCTTTTTCCAGTGGGCCTGAACTCTATTTTCTGCAATTTTCACCTTATCTTGTTATAATTTATTTAATAATTTATTTGAATTCCTGGTTTTTTTTTTTTTTTTTTCTCAAAGAAAGGTCTGGAAAGTTTGAAACCAAAGACAACTTGCCCTCTAACAAAACAGCAAATATTGATTTAGCAGATGGCCGTTTCTCAGCCGGAGGATAATTTGGATGAATAAAGGGGTTAAAAATGAAATCAGATGAAAGAGTGTCGATGGGTGGATGAGGGTGAAAAGATGAGTTAATGAGTAGGAATCAGGCACTGGCCTCTCACACTTATTATAACTCACACTACTAATCCTGCACCATTCCCACAAGTGCACTGTTTTGTTCCATTTAAACACATTCCTTCATAAACTCTGAGGGTTTGGGATCAGAGCTGGGAAGAGGTTGTTCGAAAGAAAGAAACAGCAGATGGTGGCCTTTAGTGAAGGCCCTGCTCTTTCAGACCACGGGACACACAAAACTTTATGAGAAAGAGCTCTCTTTAACTAATGCCTATTCTCACTCGCTCTGTAACCAGTGTGTAGGTATGAACCTTCACTAGCAGATGGCAAGATCATTGAGAGACATTTTTTCTTTGAGAGGGTAACATGTTCTCTTTGGAGACTGGTTTGGGATCGTTGGTCTCCGTAAGAGAAAGGAATTAATCACAGAGAAGAAAGTGAAGCACAAGAGATTGACACACTGATTTTGACATTTTTTATTGTCTTTATAATTTACATTTTTGCTTTTGTATTTCAGATTTTTATTTTCATGGTTTTGTCAGACAAAAAAATAATGTGGTGTCATTTTTGTCATACATCCTTCAACTTTGCCATTTTCTTCATGCTTTTTGAGCAGGGAGCCGGTGCCCACTAGAGGTCCTCGACAAATTTCTAAGGACCCACAGGAAGACTTTAAATTATTTAAATTGACTAAAATAATAAAATTAGAACACACACTGGCATATAATCAAGGACTAAACTCTGGGTGTAAAAAAAAAAAATTATTAAAGAACATACAGTTCTTGAAACTCATGGAATCACAAAAATTTTGGTGAATTTAATAGATTTAAACACCTGTTTTCTGTAATCAAAAAGTGTGTTTGCTTTGTTAATTACAGCAGAACATTCCAGAGTAAATATTATAGGAAAGATTAAGATTCACCAAAATACCCTAAAGTTTGATTGCGCACCCAACATCTGGCATCAACAGCAAATTATATAGGAACAGTTTCTCACAAATAATATCACAGAAACAAGAGTTCAGACTAAAAGCATAGGTGTGATATTGCTTTTCTCACTTCACGACTTTTGCAGCTGCACTACTGTTTATACCTTTAATGGTTACTGTTTATTTCATAGGCTCATTATTGTCACAACACAGAGGAAGACAACGGACAGAAAGGGTTCAGGTAAACTCAATATCAAGACTTTTATTCACAGGTTTTGTAGAACAACTGAGATGTATACTGGTGAGCATTAGAAACTGAGGGGACCGGGGAATGAAAAATTAATCGGAGAATGAAATACAGGCTTTATTTTAGATACATGAAAGGCAGGATGAATTCTCCTGTATGCTGGAGGAAGTTTAAGGCGGACTGCCACCGGACTAATGATCTTGGTGACAGTGAACGGGCCAATAAATGTTCTTGGTAGAAAGCCACACTCTTTGACCCACGACGTATACGGGAGGCCTAGACCAGTGGCGGTCGGCTTTAGCCTTGGTGCGCGCCCCCACTTGGAGTAGAGTCTCGCGGGCTCTAGTCCAAGTACGGTGACACCTCTGGACAAAGGGGTGAACAGAGGGGACCGCGACTTCGGATTCCAGACTGGGAAAAATTGGTGGCTGGTATCCTACACTACACTCAAACGGAGATAGGCCCGTAGCTGATATTGGTAGCTAAGTATTGTGGGCGTACTCCACCACTGACAGTTGTTGGCTCCAGGAGGAAGGATTCTTGGAGACCAAACATCGCAACACCCTATCCAAATCTTGGTTGGCTCTCTCGGTTTGACCATTGCTCTGGGGATGAAACCCTGAGGACAGACTTACAGTCGCTCCCAGTAATCTACAAAATTCACACCAAAATTTGGACACAAATTGGGGTCCTCTGTCGGAGACCACGTCTGTCGGGAGGCCATGTAAACGAAATACGTGATCTACGACGGGCAATGCTGTCTCCTTGGCTGAGGGTAAGGGAATAAAGTGGGCCGCCTTCGAGAACCGGTCCACCACGGTCAAAACTACCGTGTTGCCCTGGGAGGGCGGGAATAAAATCTAGTGCGATATGGGACCAGGGTCTCGAAGGGACCGGCAGCGGTTGAAGTAACCCATCAGGGGGTCGATTGGAAGTCTTACCAGTGGTGCAAACCGAGCAAGCCAAAACAAAACTGTGAATGTCGCGAGCCATAAGTGGCCACCAGAATCGTTGCTTGACCAAAAATTTAGTACGGTTAACTCCTGGATGACAAGCCACATTAGAGCAATGCCCCCACTGACTGACGTTGGACCGTAATCCCTCCGGCACAAATAATCGATTCGGTGGGCACCCGGACGGAAGCGTTACCCCTTCTAAGACCGTCTTGACCTCCGATTCGACCTCCCATGTGAGTGTGGAGACCACTAATGTCTCAGGTAAAATACACTCGGGATTAGACGGGCGTTCGGAACGGTCAAAAATCCACGACAAAGAATCGGGTTTGATGTTCTTGAAACCCGGGCGGTACGAGAGAGTAAAATCAAAACGTCCGAAAAAAAGTGCCCACCGAGCCTGCCTGAAGTTCAACCTTTTGGCAGTACTAATGTATTCTAAATTCTTGTGGTCGGTCCATACTATAAAAGGAACCCCCGAGCCTTCTAACCAGTGGCGCCATTCCTCCAATGCCTGGGCTGTGTGTGACCACCTGAACGTAGTCTTGGGGGAGGTCAAGGCGGTCAGAGGTGCGGCTAGTTGACTGAAGTTGCGAATAAAACGCTGGTAGAAGTTGGCGAACCCCAGAAACCTCTGTAGGGCCTTACGGGAATCTGGACTTGGCCACTCTACCACAGCCTTAACCTTCTCGGGATCCATGCATATTCCCTCAGTCGACACGATATACCCAAGAAACGGAACAGACTGTGCATGAAAAGCGCATTTCTCCACCTTGACAAAAAGCCCATTCTCTAGCAACCTCTGAAGCACTCGTCGAACGTGCTGCACGTGTTCCTGGAGAGAAGAGGAAAAAATCAATATGTCGTCCAGGTAGACATATATGAATTGATCGATCATATCTCGCAGCACGTCGTTGACGAATGCCTGGAAGACCGCTGGGGAGTTGGACAGCCCAAAGAGCATGACCAAGTATTCAAAGTGCCCCCTGGCGGTGTTAAAAGCGGTCTTCCCTTCCTCCCCCTCCCTGAAACGGACCAAATGATAAGCATAACGTAAGTCCAATTTCGAGAAAATCAACGCTCCCTACAACCTCTCGAAGGCTGAAGACATCAACGGCAAAGGGTAAGTATTCTTTATCGTGATGTTTTTCAGTCCCCGGTAATCAATACAAGGTCGCAGCGATCCGTCTTTCTTCCCCACAAAAAAGAACCCCGCCCCCGCTGGAGAAGAGGAAGGGCGGGTGAACTTCGATGCTAGAGAATCAGAAATATATTTCTCCATAGCCTCCCTTGCTGGGACAGAAAGTGAATATAATTTGCCTTTAGGCGGAGACTTACCTGACAGTAAATCTATGGCACAGTCATAGGGACGATGCGGAGGGAGAGAAGCAGCACGAGACTGAACACTTCTTTCAGGTGGAGGTACTTCGTGGGCACGTTAGACAAATCCACTGCTTCCTCCTGAAACACAGATATAGAAACAGACGGACAAGCAGACACTAGACAAGACACTTGTTACTCCAGGCCAGGATGGAATGCAATTGCCAGTTTATTTTGGGGTTGTGACGGAGGAGCCAGGGATGACCAAGTACTATGGGTGCAAGGGGAGAGTCAAGGATGTAGAATGAGATGATTTCTGAGTGGTTGCCTGATGTGATGAGGGTAATGTTTTCAGTGATGTGTGAGATGACCGGCAGTCTCTGTCCATTGAGGGCGTGAACCGTGATCTGGTGAGTGAGGGGTCTGAGGGGAATTTGAAGTCTGTGTGCGAGTGCATAGTCCATGAAATTACCTTCAGCCCCGGAGTCCAGAAATGCTTGACAGTTGTGAAGTCGTGCTGACCATCTTAGTCTTACCGGGAGGAGCGTAGATGATGATGAGGTCTTCTCGGCGGAGATCCCACCCGATAGTAGCCTCATACTTACTACCGAGCTTGGCCTTTTACCGGACAGATGTAGGTGTGATGACCGGTCCCCCCACAGTAGAGGCACAGACCCAGGGACCTCCTCCTCTCCTTCTCCTCCCGGGAAAGTCGAGCTTGCCCTACCTGCATGGGCTCGTGATCATAGGAGGGGCTGGCCGCGTCCCCGCCGCTGACTTGAACATCCGTATGGGCTCTCAGTGTGGGATTGGGTAGGTTACGTTGTTCTACTCGTGTTATGTCAATGTCAATGTCAAATTTATTTATATAGCACCATTTATCCCAACCGAGGTTGTCCAATGTGCTGCACATATTGTAATAGACAATTGCACAAAACAAATAAGCAATAAAAACATCATAATAAAACAAACATTTCAATACCACTTCCTCACTTAGAATATGCTAATTCAAAAATATGCGTTTTTAGCATAGTTTTAAAAACAGATAAGGATGATACAGAGCGAATACACAGAGGTAAAGCATTCCATAATCTGGGGGCAGCTACTGAAAAAGCCCGGTCGCCTCTGCACCTCAGCTTTGACTTTTTGTTTGAATTTTGACAGTGTTAGTCATGCATCTACCCTCAGTGCCAGCTCAATGAGCCCATTGAGTGAGGTCGGAAGGTCCAGGGCGTAGATCTACCTCTGGACGCGGTCAGCCAACCCATGCAGGAACATGTCCCACTGCGCCTCCTCGTTCCATTGACACTCCACCTCCAGGGTGCGGAACTCGATAGAAAAGTCTGAAACTGATCTCTCTCCTTGACGTAATACGGCTCTCTCCCAGCGACGGCTCGATCAAAGACACTCTTCATCTCAGCGGAGAGTGTCTGGAACGAGGCGCAGCATGGATCTTGATTCTCCGATACCGCCATTCCCCATAATGCCGCCCTCCCAGTGAGCAGTGTCAATACGAACGCCACCTTGGCTTGTTTGTTGGAGAAGGTTCTGGGTTGAAGAGAGAAGTGCATATCGTGTTAAGGAAGCTCTACAGAAATTCGGCTCACCCGAGAAGGTTTCCGGAATAGGAAGGCATGGTTCCAGCTGGGAGGGGGTCTCCGATGGTGTGGGAGCAACGGGCAGTGTGAGCGGCGCAGTGGGGGCTCGCAGAAGCTGTAATTGCTGGGTGAGCTCGGACACCTGCGCCACCAAAACCTGAACAGCGCGACCAGTGTCGTTAAGATTCCGTTCCTGGGAGTCCATCCTTCGAGCAACTCTTCCAACGCCGATGATGGGTTACTTGCTGCTTCCATGGGTGCTCAGATCGTTCTGTCACATTCGAATTAAGGACAGGAAGCAGTTGCAAGTAAATGATGTTTATTAGAGAAGTATTGCCAGGCTGGGTTGATGGTGGGTGACGCAGGGACCTCGATGGCAGCACAGACTGGTGAGGAGGTGATTGAGTGCGCAGGTGGGTGATGGTGAGGGATCCGTATGATGACTGGTAATTCCAATAGCGACCGAACAGGAACAAGAAACAAACAAAGCTGAGCAGATGGAACACAGACAAGAATCACGGAGGACCTCAAACAACGATCTGACAAACAAGAGACGAAAGACAGGGCATTAAGTAGGCTGCCGCTGATCAGATGATGCATTGATTTTTCACTTCTGTTGACACTTCTGTGACCATTAAGGCAGATCTGAGACTTATTTTGGGGTTGTGACCCAGGAGTTGATCTAAAGTTTAAGATCTCCAGACACTTCGGTCTGTTCTTATTCTTCTGATAACACTTCTCAGGAACTTCTCAATAATCAACTTCAACATTTACAGTGGTTTATGCTTGATCGTCTTGTCACATTTTATACTCAGTTTAGACAAAATGTCCAAGATATTCTCTTGAAGGTGCAGCTTCTCGAAAAACAAATGTGTAAGTAAATGATTAATCCTTACTTTGTGCAATGTGCTCACCAGAATAAAATCATCAAGCTGTAAACATAATTTATAAAAAGCTGGAGGGAAAGAGATGCATAAAATGACAAATGGGACCAGCTTTTCTGCACTGGTCCTCAAGAAAGAACGTATGTGTAGCTAAATAATAGGCAGTATTTTGGAGAGTTAAATATATAATCATTTACTTATTCTCATGCTGTTCTAAACCTGTATGATTTTGTTTCTTTAGCTGAACACAAAAGGGAGAATGTGTTGATATCTTCCATTTACTGAAGAACGCCTTAAATAAGAATAATAAAATAAAAAAAGTGATCTAGAAACAAAATTTTAAGTAACTGAAAATCTTGACACCAGTCCTTCATGAGAGAAAAAAAAATATCAGATTCATAAATTCACATTCATGTGATCCTAAATGATTAATTGACTCTGGACTCATTCATTTCCCAGCGATCCAACCAGAAAAGTTAGAATTAATAGTTATTGAGAATTAGTGAATGATGACTTAATATGATATTTAAATTTGTCAAAATTTGCTTCAAATACATGAGTCATAATGTAATATGTTTTGAGTCACGAGGGTGTATAAATGACAGAATTTTCATTTTTAGGTGAAGTATTCCATTATCTCTGCAGATGAATCCTTGATATTTATTGTGCGGGTGTGGGAGTGTTTATGTCTGTTATGTTTATGCATGTGGGTTTATGTGTGCAAACACTCATCTTCAGAAGCAGTCTAATGTTTGGAAAGCAGCTATCATTTCTGCATCACTGCATTCAGGATCACATAACCGCTGCTTGGACTGTCTGAGTCTGTGATAGACTTGCATAAATGTGTTATAATTTCAAAGCCATGGCAGTGAACTTACAAAAAGGGTGGAGTGTTTATTTGCAGACATGTCTATATGTGTAAGTGTGAGGATAAGGGGATGAGAGACAGTCAGACCCACTGATAGACAGAAAAACAGCAACCACCCATCACAATGACAACAGTTTGCATCACTGATCAAATTTAATTGAAGTACATACAAAACTGCTAAGGCTTATATTGAACATTATGGTTTGTTTAGTCTGGATATGGAGCTCAGCAGTAACACAACAGCAAGGTACAACACTGATCCACAATGATCATGCAGACTAAGCAACAATTTGTATGCCTGCATCCTCCCAGCTGTCTGGAATAGGGAAGTTACAGCAAACCAGTTTACAGAAGTGAAAACAGCATCTGCTTAAACATGTCTAAGCTTTGTGATTAAAAAACAGGTCATTTGTCCTTTGCATGAGAGATTTGTTAGGACGGATCATGAGGTCATCATAAATTTGGCCACAATTTACATGGATTTCATTCTCTCTTTTTAGTGTTTATTTCAGTGTAAGATCTTTTACTGCATCTGTATCTAAAAGTTTCTAACCCTTGTGAAAAAGAAGTACACTTTAAATGATATACCGTACTTTAATTTTTATTTCTTTCTTTCTTTTTTATTTGGTTTCAGACACTTAATTACATTTTTAATTGCGCTCAACTACAAATATATTAAGATTTATTATAGGGTTGTGTATTAAACATAATCATGAAAATGTACTCTTTAATTTACATTAAAAGGGATAGTTCACCAAAACTGAAAATTAATTTCCTAACATTCCACTTGTTCCAAACCTGTATGGGTTTCTTTCTTCTGCTGAACACATTAGAAGCTATTTTGAAGAATATTGGTAACCAAACAGTTGATGGTAGCCATTGACTTCCACAGTAGTTTTCTCTATACTATCGAAGTCAATGGCTGCCGTTAAATCAGCCTATTTATTTTACTGTAGTTGCTTTTGCATATTAAGATGGTATGATATTTTGACATCAAAAAAATTACACACTTCACCTTTAAATTAAAAGAGTAACTTTCATCCATTAAATGACATTTGTCCGCTTCAAAAAGGTTAATTTTCAAGATTTTGTTAAGGATGAAAAGACACATTTGCTAAGTTCTGTAACGGTGCCTGCAGACATCAGGCGCTATAGTGCATCCTGTTGCCTGGGGGCTGAAATACAGAGTCAGAGAAAGAGATGAAGAGGTATTCTGGGAAAGGTTACCATCAAAGATTCATACACTTGTCTCTTTTGAAGAGCTGTCTTTGAAAGAGAGAGTGAGATGTGTGTTCTCTTCACCTGAATGGACACAACCCCCATCCAGGGACTGTAGAACACCATCAGGAGCCATAAATAATACACAAAACAGAAAATAGGCTCAACTCAAAAATCAACTAAAATGTCATCATATTAAAGAGAATATGAACCATGTATTCAAAGATATGATCAATTTGCATCAAAACACATTTTCGTTAGTGAAATATATGTGAGTATAGTGAGTGTCCATGTCTTAGAAATGTACTTAATGAATTCATGTTGCTTTCATATAGATGAAAAATGTCATTTAGTGTAACTATTAAGCAAAAAGTAAGAATGTATTTTGAATAAAATAATATTTTATTGTTGTTTTGCGAATATTATGAATATTATTTTATAATATCATTATGTTTTTAGGAAGCTGCACCAAATGACAATCTACTACTAGAACCTTGCTTTGACATAAAAAAAGGACAAATTATGTGATATTTTCAAAAGAGCACTTTACATAAGAATACATAAAATATATTTTCTGTTTAATATTTTTTCTTCATGTTTATGCATATTTATTCTTTATATTTTACATGCACGTAGATATGACTTTAATTTTAACAGACATATACTGTATATATATATATATACACACACACACACATACAATAATAAAACATTTTTGTCGTCATTTATAATAATTTTCTTTATGTATGCATTATAAAATGCACCTTTCCATACCTAGTCTATGATTTGGTTTATATTACAGCATGCTAAATCTTTTTAATGTTCTCAGCCCTGAGTTAGATGTAAGATGTGTTAACATTCCTGTAATGGTCTTGCATGTTCCCTTTAAATAAACTATTACCAACCATTGCATGTTCTGACTAAACAAGAAAAGACCGGCGAGGATTTTGTTGTGATGTGCTAATTGCAGGGCTTTATGGATTGTAAAATGGTTTTGTTCTCAAAGGAGGACAGCAGTGCTACATTTTGAGGATCCCTTTTCAGAACATGACGGATATGCAAACTCTTTGAGCTGCAGGGTGTTTGGTCAACCCACCTGCAGAAGGCAAGTCCAATTTTTCACGAAAAAGATCCATGATTACCTAATAGATATCACACACATAGGCAGAACATTTCACTATTCCATGCATTAAAGTGAGAGGAAAGGCAAAGCGGATTCTAACTTGTTGCCACCAGAGGGGAGGTACTTCCATCGCCTTGGCAACTTGCCACAGTTAATAAGGGACATTACACTACAGAAAATGTTGGTGACTGAGTATTGAGTGTTGAGGTGACTGATCATCTATGAGTGACTGGACTCAAAGTATTAACCTGGAAAACAATATCCTGCTTCTTCAATACTGTATGAAGTGTTTGACCAAAAATGCAAATATATATTAAATGTTTTTTGGAAATATATAAATTTTATTTATATATAATAATATATTTAACTATTTTTGTTGTTTTGTTGTTTACTAGAAATCTTACCATGGAACACATATCTCCTGTTCTCCAACAACTACACTGGCTTCCCGTTAAACAGTGTATTGAATTCAAAATTTAGCTTCTTGTTTATAAGGCATTACATAACCTGGCTCCTTCTTACTTATCTGACCTACTTTTAACATATACTCCTTCTCGAACTCGCAGATCATCGTCTACATTCCCTTTAGTTCTACCTTGTTCAGTGTTTGGTTTCTATGGGATCTCGAGCTTTTGATTACACTGCTCCTCATCATGGAATTTATTATTGTAGTTCATTCTTTAAGTAATGTAAACTAATGTGACCCTCTGGTGAAGTGTTACCACTTTTAATTAAAATGTTGCCTTTTTTGTCTAGCTGTCCCTTAATAGGCTAATTAAATAAATGCTTACTTAGCAAACATTTTAGTTTCAAGGGCAGAATTCACTATATATATATATATATATATATATATATATATATATATATATATATATATATATATATAATTTTAAGAGGGGCTTGAACTAGGTATTTATAATCAGCATACAAATCCATCTCTAGGCAATATTTCCATAATTCGACTTGTGAGCTCATACTGATAACTGCTGTCACATCCCCAGTGTGACAACCTGCCCCGGTCTCTGCTATGCTGTTTTAAAGCTCCATGGCGTAAATTAGCCTATGCCCTGCTCAATATGCTATCTAACAATTAAATGATTTTCGTTAACTTAATTAACGAATGAAAATCTTTGTACCGCTTCCATTATTTCTGTTTTGGAAACACAAATTCAATTTCCACATGTGGTTAAACACACACACACACACACAGAGAGAGAGAGAGAGAGAGAGAGAGAGAGAGAGAGAGAGAGAGAGAGAGGTTTCACCTTCCAGCCTCTTATTTGCGCTCGAGGCACTCTGCAGTTACAGGTCGCGCGCTACTCCATCATCACGGGAGCTCGTGACTGACCGGTTTCTCCTCGCGCAGGACTGTCAAAGCTCGCGCGGGTGGCGCCTCCCCCTTTTCCTCTCTATATGACCAGCCTCAACTCATCCTCTGTTTCACACTGTGCGCTCGCACTCAGAGAGGAGATGTGCTCAGGATAGAACCGCGCTCCTTTTCTTGCGTGCACCAAATTGCGTTTTTCAGCGACACCTCTTGTTGCTTCCCGCGCACGTTTGTTTTTTCTCCCCTTCTCGTTTAGCCCTTTGTTGTTTTGTGTATTATAATGAAGGCCAGCGCACCGGTTCGCCCTCATGAGGTTTCGTCTGGCTGCAGTCAGCTCTCATTGCGTTATTTGTCGGAGCGCAGCCGATGCAAGATGGAAGAGGAGGATCTTTTCTTTCTGCAGTACGACATGAACGACTGCTACAGCCGACTCAAGCGCCTGGTGCCCACTATTCCGCAGGATAAGAAAGTCAGTAAAGTGGAGATCCTCCAGCATGTCATTGACTATATCATGGACCTGCAGCTGGCGTTGGAGACGCACCCGTCTCTCCTGAAACAGACGAGCCCACCCGCCTCCACACGGACCCCTCTCACACAAATCAACACAGAGCAGGTAAGAAGACCGAAACCTCCGTGAACGTTCACTAAAACATCTATGGTGATATTGGCTGTGCACAGTAGCCTCATAACGCACGGAAGTGAAAATAGTGTGTCTTTCTATGAACTGCACCAGACGAAACATGATGCTATAGACCAGACTGCTGGAGGCCTGTGTTTCCTTGCCATATTCCAAAATATAAAAACATTTTAATTCTCTTAGTGTTCAATGTTATTTATGTAATCTTATATGTAACCTGAATATGTCATCTTTCAGCTATGTAGGCATATTTTATTATATTTAAACCTTTGTATATATGTGTGTGTGTGTGTGTGTGTGTGTGTGTGTGTGTGTGTGTGTGTCTCTGTGTGTGTGTGCATATTTGTTTGTTTCCTGTATGATCCTAATTATTTTAAATAAATGACTCCATGCACAATAGCTTATTGATGGTTACTGTTGCCCTCGTGTCACCTCACCAGTAGCCGCAGTAAGAATAAACGCAGCTGTTTCCTTTGCTTTCAGAGGACGACGGGTGTCAATAAGGAAGAATCAATTTTGTGTCGCTGAAATGTTGCACACCGGTGAGTACATGCAATTCAATATCAAATATTCTCAAAGGACTCATCCCATGTCTCATGTAAGGTTACGTATAATAATTCATCTGATACACTGGGAAATTTGCCGGGTCTGATAAAAATCAGTTCTTCGGCACTTCCATGTGTAGGCATGCATCTTGTTTTTTATGAATAGTCAAATACTGCTTTGTAATTATTAATTTAATCCTCTTAAAATGATTTCCCGTCACATTCAGTGTCGCGCGTTACTTTTAAAACATGAAATAAATAATAATAAATGAATCCAACTGAATTGATTGCTATTGTTAAATAAAAATGATTTTACTATAGATTCGATTTTAGTCATACTTTTGTTTCAGGACCAATACTTATGTTGATGCTTCATTTTGATACAACAAACCAAGAATACACCAAGTGTTTTAATCCGCCTGCCTTAAGACTATTTCAAACAAGCTTGAACCCATGCAGCAGTGGAAAAAGCCAGAGAAATGCTTCATTACCCAGAATTCACAGCTAAAGAACAGGGCTGAACTGTCAGGATAATTGGGTAACAGACTTCTAATAGAGCTGGCAGTACATGCAGCTGCGATGGCTATTATTAATAGAGCCGTGACAGTAAAAACCGCATAGATAGAAGTTATTACCATAATATTCCTGTTAGTAGCATGAATGCCGGTTTTTGTGACAATCTGTCTACTTGTGTTTTCCGCTCTGGCTGGACTGTAACTCTGGCTCCCAGATGCTGGCAGACACTTGAACCCAGCTGTAGGTTGCACAATAACTGTCCACTCTGTGGCAGTCCTGCTAGGAGGGGGGTTTGACGGTCGCTCCAAAGTGTAGCGTGAGGGCTGATTGGCCCGCAGCTGTGTGTGGGAGCGCGTACGCATGAGGTTAGCAGTCCGGCCCTGCGTAGCACTGTGTTTGTTGTTTGACCTGGTTCGTTTTGGGTTGTTGATCAAGCATGCCCTCTGTTTTGTCGGTGGCGCCAGTCAGTCTGGAGCACACAGTTCACACACCCCTTCTATTCATTCCTCTCTCACAGGTGTGCACTGAACCCGTCCAAAGCCAAGCACAGCTTCACCAGGGAATCCGACACACACCAGGCCCAATCGCAGGGGAGCAGCACTGAAACTAATAGCTACTAAATCATAATATGTAAACATTTTAACGTCAGCTGTCAAAGATGCGGTGAAGCCAGCCAGATTTCTCCCATGGCCATTCTGTTCACTCTCGGTGGGGGAAATGCTGAATTTGGATAGAGAATACAAAGCCAATGGAATTCCAATTGAACAATAACTAAAGGCACCTCGGATTAAAACCCCGCATATAATTTGCCTAAACACGGCAGACTGTAAAGCTTTATGAATCAAAATGAAAATGTAAACATCTGACATCTTTGTTAGGTGATTTGTGTTGAACAGGGATTTTTCCCTGCTGTTTAATATCGTAAAGAACTACGATAAGTGTTGACTTAAATAATACTGTACATAACAGTTCTATAAATGTGTGTGTAAGAGAATATATGTGCAACCAGCTGATTGTAATTACTCGAAAATATTTTCTATCAAAAAATGTTTTGTTCTGTAAATACTGTGTTTTCGCATAAATGTAGTGAACGATTACATGATGTTCTGCTAATAAAGGTCTCGCATCATAAATTATTAATTTGCTCGCACTCGGTTTTCTGTCTGTTAAATTAGTTGTGAGCACAATTACTAAAACATGTGCAATAAACTGTTATTGGATTCTTGTAGCATGAATATATTACGAAACGGTTTCATTTAAATCAGTTCATTGTTAAAGGCATGGAATAGTACTTTTCGTCCATTGAATAAATGATTTGAAATGAATGAGAAAATCACTCAAGAAGGCATTTGTTTGTACAAAACCTCTCACACAAATAACACATCAGCCCTGACTTCAATGCAAACGATCTCTTTGATCTTATTTTAACAATGTAGACTATTCTTTGTTCTTTTATGGTGAAAAATAATTTCATAGCATGCCTATGCGAGCAGTGATAAGACAGAAGTAATTCAGGCATACTGTAAATTTGTGCAGAACATTGTCCTGTTATAATATTATTGCATTAGGTAAACATTTCAAATCCTATAATACACGTGCATGTGAATATTCCAAACCAAGTAAATGATACCATTTTTTTTATTGCATTGTTTATTGTTTACCTATCTGTAGCTGCTTTATGCTTAAGCCTGCAGTCTTCTCTCTGATTGTGCCCCCTAATGGACTGATCTATTTTAGAGTAAATCATACAGGAAAAACAATAGGACAGTTGAACCAAATATGCAGATTCTGCAGGTATTCTACATTTTGTCAACTCCCCCTTTCTAGGTTTAGAACAAATATACACACTGGAATTAGCCACACATCCCCCATCTGTCAATCATCTGGTCTATTTGAGCATATATAACCAGCTACAGTATATGTCTGACAGTCATATTACTTTCCACAATTATTTTCCATTATTTTATTTGCCGGGCAATGAATAAGTGTGTTAGTCTTCTTTACACTCTTTGTTTGATTGTACACCTTGGTGTTTTTTGTCTGCTGGCGCCTTGTCTGGCTCTAAGCAGCGAAGAGGGTGTCTGTGGGAAATGATCACATCCTGTTTGATAAGAATAGGCCTCCGTGTAGCGTTGGTCAAACTCAATAGAGCAGCAGTCAAACAAGGATCAGTGATCTGGAAATGTTTTCGGCCAACAGAGTTATTATCAAATCAAGCAGCTTGGGCTGCTGTTGTAAAGCCGGGATTGTTTGAACAGGTGTGAGACAGTATGACATTATATGCTGTGAATGTAGGTAAATGTGTGTGTGTGTGTGTGTGTGTGTGTGTGTGTGTGTGTGTGTGTGTGTGTGTGTGTGTGTGTGTGTGTGTGTGCATTTGTCCATTTAAACTGTATTCGATAATAAAAGAGATCACTCAAAAAAAAAAAAAAAAAAACAGCAGGTCAGTTTGTTCAGTTATAACTTTGAGATAAATGTTTGTAATATTTTCTTATTTAATTATATACTAATAGTTAGTGTTTGGACACAGTTGACTGGGTTTATATACTGTTCAAAGGTTTAGCCAATTTATTATTATTATTTTTTTATTCAGGAAAGATGCATTAATTTGCTAAAAAGCTGTAGTAAATACATATACAATATTACAAAAAAATATATTTCAAATAAATTCTGTTCTTGTTAACTGTATCTCCATCAATAAATGAAAATAAATTATTATGTCTTCCAGAAAAATATTAACCAGCACAACTATTTTCAACATTGATAATGTTAAAAATATAATGATAAATGATAATAATTAAAAAAAAAATTAAAATGTTTACAGCACCAAATATAAGCATATAAGAATGATTTCAAAAGGATCATGCACAGAAGACTGGAATAATGATGTTGAAAACTCAGCTTCTGTGCTACCATCACAGAAATAAATAACATTAAGCATGTATTTAAATATAATTTTTTCTTACTTAAAATTGTAAAAAATATTACAGTTTTAACTGTATTTTTATTAGGCCTATATCATATATACAATCATTATACAAATTACAAATATACAAATTATTTATTTAATTTTAATAGAAAAGCTCATGAAAAGGCAGTAAGGCAGACAAGTGCAAAGCATGTATTGTAACTGTTTAAATATTCCATAAAAACTGTTTTATACCATTTAATAAGCATCCAGTTTTTCATAGCTGTAATCTAAAAAAAATAATTTTGGTTAAAATGTTTTATTTTTAATGTTATTTCATTGTTTTATGGCTATTATATTATTCTAAATGGAAAACAGTAATAATAAATATTACACATGGTCTGTCCAAAACTTTTTGACTGGTTGTGAAAATACCATTATATCCAGACATCAGTGCCTCCCATTTTGGGGATGCAATAAATAAATAAAAAAAATAAAGTGAAAGTGAAGTGATATTCAGCCAAGTATGGTGACCCATACTCAGAATTTGTGCTCTGCATTTAACCCATCCGAAGTGCACACACACAGAGCAGTGAACAAACACACACTGTGAGCACACACCCGGAGCAGTGGGCAGCCATTTATGCTGCGGCGCCCAGGGAGCAGTTGGGGGTTCGATGCCTTGCTCAAGGGCACCTAAGTCGTGGTATTGAGGGTGGAGAGAGCACTGTACATGCACTCCCCCCACCCACAATTCCTGCCGGCCCGGGACTCGAACTCACAACCTTTCGATTGGGAGTCCGACTCTCTAACCATTAGGCCACGACTCCCCTAGAATTAAAAAAATTAATTAAAAAAAGTGTAGTTTCACAAATATGCAAAGCAGCCATTTAAACAGTCATCGCCCACTTTCATTAAAACTGCCTCACAAGACTAAAAACACAATCTAGTTCTATACGATTTGCCACTCAACCATGAACATTTAGTCCTCATTTTATGGTCATCAAGGGGCTTCATTCCCTTTCCTCCTGCTTTCCTGACCCCCCACAGAGAAAAATGGGCAGGGAGAGATGGAGCGAGCGAGTGAAAGAACAGAACCTGATTACTAATAGCCTCACAGTGATTGAACATCTCAGGCTTCTGGCTAATTAGTGCTATTTAAAGTAGCTATTAGCACACAATGGCGGTCACTCACTCATAAACAAAGACAAGATCTTGCTTCTAAAATATGGCAAGATGGAAAGATTATTTAAATTAGGAAAGATTAGAATACAGATCTGCCAGTATGCAGCAGTAACTAACTAAAAGAAATAATACTAGTTTTAAAAAGTACATTTTTAGGGATTGTGGTAGTAGCTGAGCTTTTTTCAGATTAGTTTTCGAATAACAAACTACATTTTATATATATCGCATATATTCTTCAGATTAACATTTGTATATATTCCTTTATTTATTAATTTTTTTATCACACTGAAAAATAAATAGTTGACCATATTAAATATTTATATATATATATATATATATATATATATATATATAAATTCAATATTTATTATGGTTGATAGATAAACAGCTAATATAAAACAACTAGATTCATAAATAAAAACATTGTTTAAATCATAAATAAACCTATAATGCTACTATAACATGAATGCTGTTTTATTTGTAGTATATCATGTGTGGATAAAATGAAAAAAAGAAAAATGATACATAATAATAACAAATCAATATAGCGTTACTAGTATAAGTTGAATAGCTTAAATATTAACAATACATTTTTGTTCTCAGCTCAATTTCTGACTTTAGATTTGAAATAGGTTTTCAGAACGGTGTTTTGTTTCTGGATTGAGTTTATTTATGGTCTGTGAGACTGAGATGTGTTTGGTAATACTTAGTTTGAGAGGTGCTGCTCAAAAGCCTCTTGAGTTTTTTTTAAATAGCTCTCTGCAGTGAGCAAGTCTCTTCCAGCCTCCTAAACCCCTCATTCGTTCAAAATCAGTGTTTCTTATTGTGCCAGGCAGCAGAACGAGCATACAGGAGAGAAGAAAGAAAATGAAAAGAGAAAAAAGGAGGACAAATGATTGGAAGAAAGAAAAAAAAGTAAAATAAGAGTGTGGCGCGTAATGTGAAAGACACAGTAATGAAAGAGAAAAGCCTCGGCTGGATTCATTGCCAACGTTCAGGTCCTGAGAGACGGAGAATGAATTACAGAAATGAGCCCTGTAAACCATGCCAGGTCTTTGCCTCTCATTCAGATGACTCCTCCCCCCATTCACCCTCCTATCCCTGGAGAACGAGTGATTAGAGAGGAGGACGAGGGATCTGGATCACTGCTGTCAGGAAGGGATGCCAGCCGTGCAAGAGGAACACGACCCTGAGGTGGAATGATCACACGGGCAATATGTCACAGCAAATGCCGGCGCAGGGTGCCAGGGCCACATCCACAGGTTTCCTGGCACACAGACGCTTGGCACCATGTTCATACGCCGGCTGATTATGCCTGACATGAAAGGGCTGAACCACTTGTGGTGGTGTGAGATAGACTTTTTCAGGGTGTTCTTTCCATGCTACAGTAATATATGTGTGTGGATAGTTGAACAGAAAGTCATATACACTGTATATTTATTATTTGCTTATTTCTTTGTAATTTTAGTAATATATACATTGTGAAAATTAGGATCACACTTTAGTTTTGAGAGCAATTCTCACTAAGTATGACTTTTGCCTCAATAAACTCTTAATTTGCTGCTTATTAATAGTTAGTAAGGTAGTTGTTAAGATTAGGTAAGGAGTAAAGGGATGTAAAAAATGGTCATGCATAAGGCATTAATATGTGCTTTATAAGTACTAATAAAAAGTTAATATGCTAATAATAATATGCATGCCAATAAGCAACTAGTTAATAGTGAGAATTGGCTCCTAAACTGATGTGTTACCAAAATAATTTATCAAAGTTGTAAATAAATAAATTAATTATTGGAGTATTTTTTACCAGAAAATGTTTCAGACTTTATGCTTCAAATGTAATGTTTAATTCAAAGTATTACTTGCTGATTTGTTGTAATTATTTGCGAAATTTACCAGTGATTTCTGAGTGAAAATTGTTTAAGTATACATTTTACCAGAAAGTACTATTTTAGTCTTTCCGCTTCAAATGTAATGCTTAATTCAATGTGTTATTTGCAATTCTGAATATATATATATATCCATACATACATACGTACATACATGCATATATATATATATATATATATATATATATATATATATATATATATATATATATATTATTAACGTATTAACGTATTAAGTTAGAAGATGCATTTTGTCCAATAGCAGACTTCAATTCTTCACGTCTTCAAATG
Organism: Carassius carassius; assembly: GCF_963082965.1. Taxonomy (NCBI): domain Eukaryota; kingdom Metazoa; phylum Chordata; class Actinopteri; order Cypriniformes; family Cyprinidae; genus Carassius; species Carassius carassius. The sequence goes on from NC_081778.1 coordinate 11,136,611, forward strand.
AAACAATATCAAAGAAACACTCAAAAGATATTTATTGCCCAACATATGTTTTTATGTCTAAAAGAAATTGGTCTTTGTCAGACAAAAATGATAGCCTAATTATTATATTATATTATATTATATTATATTATATTATATTATATTATATTATATTATATTATATTATATTATATTATATTATATTATATTATATTATATTATATTATATTTCTAGTCATAAAAATTAAATGAAAAATATTTAATGATATTAACTCCTTTATCTTCAAAATTTCAGGAATGGACAGTGATGACTGCATTGATCCAGAACATTCTGACTTTGTGGCTTTCTGTGGCTGGCACCTAATTCACATGTTAATTTGTTCCAGTTGAGAGGTCACTTTAAAAAGGTTTTGTCAGTGACTCAGATGGGCCAGGTTAGAACATGGTTGTTTGTGAGTTTGGGATTCCCGTGATATGACCAGCGCTGGCAATAACAACAACATTCCTCACCGTGGTAACCGGAGGTTGTCATGGACAGCACTCTCTGTGTGACTCTCTGTGCCACAGAATTGTTTAAATCAGCAGGTGTCACTTCGACAAACCAGTCTAACAACAACATCAATTAAAGTTCTCCAGACTGCAGATTATGCATAAATAGCAGGGATGTTATAATAAAATGACACTGAATCGGGTATTTATCATAACTTAAATGCATGTTATTATAGATGCATCTAAAAAAAAAATCGTCCACCCTATGTGGCACCATTTTTGTAGATTTATTGAAATAATGTCTCAGTCGTCTTCACATAATGCTATTTGTGTAAACTTAGGAAGTTAATTCAATGCATTCACGCAGTGTGTAAATAAACTAATTAAATGAGTGCATGCTCAAGAATAAAGAAAGTAATAACTGGGCTTTTTATATTTTTACACTATGATGGACACATTCTGAATGTTAATGTTTATTTGACTTGACACCTTTTGTGGAAGCTCATGCCACACACACACACACACACACACACACACATATATATGTATATATATATATATATATATATATATATATATATATATATATATATATATATATATATATATATATATATATATATATATATATATATATAGATTTTGACTATGAACCTTGTACAAATCTTTTACAACTATATCGCTGACAAGAACAAGTCACAGAAATACAGCATTTTTATATAGTTTTGAATATTATTATAAGGACAATTATAAATTAATTTAATATATACGTACAGAACAGACCAATATTTCACATCTGAGGTTTGGTCATGAAATTATAAATAAAATAAAATAAAATAAAAAAATAAAAAAATAATATTAAAAACATTCCTTATGCTCACCATGGCTTGCTCTATCTATCTATCTATCTATCTATCTATCTATCTATCTATCTATCTATCTATCTATCTATCTATCTATCTATCTATCTATCTATCTATCTAAAATAAAAAAGTAATGCTTAAAATAACTGAAATTTAACCGAAAGTCGAAACCATGACTGAAAAACTAAAACTATTTAAATACACAAAACAGTTAACGACCATATTCTATGCTGCCTGATACACAACCCAGTAAATCTGTAATATGTTGTTTTTCTGTAAGTACAGTGATCTTATATTTTGCTCAGAGGACAGACAGACAGAGGGCAGGATGGTCCTGTGTATTAAAAATAAATCAATAAACTTGCGTATTTGCTTACTAAAAACTCTCTATTCTTGAAATTTGTAGGCTATATGCGAGGGACTTGTTTTCTGAGAGAAGTCTGTTATGCTTGCCTAGGCTGCATTTATTTAGTAAAAATAAAAATAATAATATTCTGAAATATTATTACAATTTAAAATAGCCTAACATTTTTCTATTTTATTTATTTTACAATGTAAATTATTTCTCTGATAGTTAAGCTGATTAAGCAGCCATTACTATTCAGTGTCACTTTTAGAAATCATTCTAATATGCTAATTTGGTGCTCAAGAATATTATCAGTGGTAAAAATTGTTGTGCTACCAGATTTTTTTTGTAATAATATTTATTTGATGTTTCTTAGATTAGTAAAAGTAAAGTAAAATAAATAAATAAAATTAAATATTGAGAAGTCTAATCTATTAGAGCGCACATTTAAAAAGGTCCCACTTTATATTTAGTTGCTTTAACTACTTACATAAAAAATAGGTACAATCTACTTATTGTGTTCATATTGTATTGCAAAACATTTTTGCTGCTATTGAATGGGGTATGGGTAAAGTTAGGGACAGGTTTGGTGGTGATGGTAGGTTTAAGAGTGGGTTAAGGTGTAACGGTCAACAGTGTAATTATAAATGTAATTACAGAAATTAATTAAAGGTGTAATTACATGCAGGTATATTTTAATATATAAGTACAATGTAAAAACATGTATGTTCACAATAAGTACATTGTACCAAATTATTAATTTCAATGTAAGTACATTAAGTGGAACCAAATAAAATCATAAAAATGTAAGCTTACATAAAAATACTAAAATAAAACAATACTTGAACAGTATAAATAGAAATATAATGTAATATGAATAGTTTATTTGTTTACCTGCATTACCTGACATCAGAGAACAATGAACATGCAAATGTGTTGTTAAATAAAAAAAAAAACATTAACTTAAAATCTCACTGAGATTCAAATAATGTGTTAATAATATGCATATAATATGAATATCTCATAATAATATGAGAACTAAATAATGTGTTAATAATATGCAATCATGTAACTTATTAAAAACAACTTTAGTCTAATTAGAATAATTTTTCTTAATTAAATACTTTAATTTACTTAATTTGCTTAAATTCTATTTTAAATAAATGCTGTTCTTTTTAACTTTATTTATCAAATAATCTTGAAAAACCTGTCTCAGGTTCCTAAATAAAATAAAATAAAATAAAATAAAATAAAATAAAATAAAATAAAATAAAATAAAATAAAATAAAATAAAATAAAATAAAATAAAATAAAATAAAAAAGCAGCACAACTATTTCCAACAGTTATAATAAATCAGCATTTAAGAATGATTTCTGAAGGATCCTGTGATACTGAAGACTGGAGTAATGATGATGAAAAATCTGCTTTGCCATCATAGAAATAAATTATATTTCAAAGTATATTAAAATATAAAAACATTATTTTAAATTCTAATAATATTTAACAATATTACAATTGTTTCTGTATTTTTGCTCAAAGAAATGGAGCCTTGATGAACAGAAGAGACCTCTTTAAAACACATTAATAATCTTACTGATCCCAAACTTTTGAACACCAGTGTGTATACATATATTTGTGATTTATCCGTATACATACATGACTATTTTTAATGATACTTTTCTTTTTTTCTTAACTCCATGGAAAAGAGCAGGCAGTAAATTCTTCCTTTTATGTTCCACGCAAGAAAGAAAGCCATACAGGTCTGGAAGGACATGACGGTAGGTAAATCATGACAGAATGTTCCTTTTTGGCTGAACAATTCCTTCAAAACATCTTTAATTGCTCTTAGAAAACTCTATTGAAAAGCCTCTATTAGCATGCTAACAGATTAGCATACTTGATTAGCTTGCGCACAGAAAGAGTGTCACTCTGCTGTTTTGGCAACTGTACAGACCAGGACTGTCCATTCATATGAGTGGAGACAACGGTTGGTCATGTGCAAGTACGAGGTGTTGACAGAATATCAGGCCGCTTTCAATTATCAGCCAAGCTCTTCAGTGACCGGCGCCAAGTCCAGACACACAGAGACACTGCTGGACCAGGCTTGTCTGACATAACACAGCTGTGCATCTGAAAAGCTGACAGCTGTGTGCGTGTGTGGATTTGTGTGTGTGTGTTCCTTGAAACACAGTTCTTTATAAGTCACATCATCCATTAGCATTAAAAGAATATGTGTGAGTGAGTGTACGATACTTATAAAATAATAGATTTTATGTGACGGTAAATGCTTCCTTCTTAAATGATCCGACCAAATAAGGCAATAATGAACTCCGCTGTGGCTCTAAATGTCTCATTTACGACAATAAAAACATGTACTGCAGGAACCAGCCGAGTGGGATCAGGATAATTGGCTAAAGTGATGCCCGCATTTTGCCAGTTTTCAATAGACCCAGAGGGGTCATATATTCCTCTGGGCCTCCACCCAGCGACCACATTCGGTTCACTGGTGCAGCTGTGGGATATTAGCAAGGTGCATCAATGCTAATTTATGCTGATTCAACTAAAAGCTCCTATGCCTCATCGTCCTGTGCTTTCAGAACCCCCCAAAATACATAATCCTGATTAAACCTCACATATGCTTTCTCAGTGCAAGATTAGCAAACGGTTTCTTCAACCCTTTGTTAATGTTTTCTTTTATTAGAGGAGTAGCTGTTCGTACACTTGCACCATAGTCACGCTCTCATGCAGTCAAGCACAACAGTCTGACTAATTTATTTATATCACAGTGCAGATATTTATTCAGTTGTTTTCATTTGCACACTGGTTAGATTAAGTCTCAGTAAGGCACTGCTCCATGTGGCCCATGTAAATCTCATCAGCTATTCAGGTCCATCACTAATATGCTTAGACAGCTGAGAAACATGTATTATTCATACTACTGGAATTTTTTCATATAGCCATGGTGGCACACCCCAGGATGAGGTAATATCAGAGGTTCATCCATATATTATTCTGGAATTAATGAGAAGGCTTGTATGGTTTATGAAATGTAAACCATCAGGATTACAAAAATATCAAATCTTCTGCATTACTTGTATTATTCAATGGATTTGAAGGTATTTGCTTGTTATATGGAATAAAGATTATAGCTTGCCTGAGAAAATGACAACTTTTAGCTGCCCTGTTTATTTTGCTGTTGTTTAAATTTCATATTGTATTCATATTGTATATTGAATGGTGACACTGTTCACACAGCAACACTTACAGCCATGGAGATCATGTATTTTCTAATAATAATAATAATAATATAATAATAATAATAATGTATTATTATTATTATTATTATGTTGTTGTTGTTGTTGTTTTTAATTTTTTAATTCTTATATATTAAAAACTATTGTTATTAAAAGTAAAAATATAATTTACTTATTTTGCATGAATTGTTTTTATCGACATATAAATATATATGTTCACAAAGCAATGATATTTATCATTTATCATATTTATGTTTTTGCACTTTTATTTTATAAAAGTATAGTATTTTGTTGTTTTGAATTTAAAATTTTTAAATATTAACAAGTTTTTTCCTTTAAAATAATGTGCATGCATGTGTAATTATTTTGCATGAATTACATTGTAATTATTTTGTAAATTTCATTATCACAGTAAGAAATGATTACATTTTACAGTTGACTTATATTCAGAGATTTTATATTATATGTGCTTGAAAGTATATTTGTTTTGTTGGTTTCTGTGAGTTTTGTGTTACAGGGTTTCTGTGCAGTATTTTTAAGGCTCCTGCTCTTTATGCGGTGTGAGAGCCTGAAGTTGTCAGGTTTTATCATCTGAACGGATTTAAAGGAGGAGGAAGCATGGCAGACAGAGATGATTCTTCACTGATGAGTGGAATGCATTCATCTCAGGCAGTGCACTAATTGTTTGATTATACAGGGCTTCTCTTTAATGAAGCTCCTCTTTGGCATTTGGGAACGTGAAGCGCCATCGAATTACCCACGCGACACTCACGCTGGGAAAGTTGATCACTCATTAGCAGTGACTGAGAGGTAAACAAGCTGAGAGTACAGTAGCAAACACACACGAGCACACATACAGTGTTTATTACTGAGACTCCCTGATCACATCTACATTCAACGCAGACAAAATCACTCAGAGCTTAGAACTCAGTGCTCGCCTTTCTCAGTGAAAAGGGAGGAAAGAAAAAAGACCTATTCAAGCTACAGAGATTTGCTTTTCTTGCAGTCCACATATAAAGTATAGAACAGAAAGTATTTTAGCACATAAAGGGATAAATAAAGAAAACTGTGTCTAGGGAAGGCTATGTTATCCGAAATAATATTACTTTATTTACTTATTTATCACAGTTTGTGTTACCAAAAACATAATATTTATCTGTATATGTACACTCAATCTACTAATCAATATTAGTATAGTCAATACTGTATTTAGAGAAAGTAAAGAAGAGTGAGCACACAGTAGCAGCTTGTTAATCAGTAGTCATGATTGCCATGAGACAAAAGTAAATGGGGGCTAAAGAGCGACTCTGTTTTGTGAGGCACACAGAACTTCCTCCAAGCTTTGTCACCTACAATATAGAGGCGACAGATAGAACGAGAACGAGAAAGAGAAAGGCAAATAAAGACAGAAGCAAAACCTACTGTAGTAAGCTGCCTACAGTACCTCGATAGCATTTAAAGATACATGCTCACTCCATACATGGAAGATGTTACAAAATATTGGAAAAACTATCATGGCGCCTTAGAAAATATTTGGTTTCAGACAATTTCCAAGGCAACATTGTAATGGAAAAGAACATTAATTATGACAGGTTCATCAAAAACATAGTATGAACATAGTATTATAATGTTAACATTAGTTTTATATTTGTTAATGCATTGACTGATATTAAATAAAATGGAATACATCTGTTGGAGTATTTATGCATCTTTGTTATTATTATTTATTAAAAAGACAAGTGTTCATTTTGACCAGGGTCCATTAAAAAAAATATTAACAGACACAACATTGGTAATGTATAAACAAACGTTAACATTAACAAATATTTGAAATGCTTTAACAGTATTTTTGTTGTAAGTTCATGTTAACTAATGTAGTTAACCGATGTTAGCAACCTTAACCTTATTGTTAAGGATAACATTGGAACCTTATTGTAAAGTGTTACCAAAAACACTTAAAAAGAAATGCTGATTATAAATATACTTTTATATGCTTTACCATTTAAATATGTATGCTAATGTATGGTATTTTAAATATGTTAACAACAATTAACATTAGGGGTGATATTTGTGTGTGCTGCTGTTACGGATCACTCGGGAGGCTGAGGAGTAACAGACAGAATGGTTTATTGAACAGACACAAGCAGAGGAGCAGGTAGTGTAGGGTGGAGTGAGGGATGGATCCGTGCAGGCTGGGTGAAGACTTCAGAGGAGGAAGGTGAACCACACACATGCACACTGGGGATCTGGATCTTCTGAGAATCGCTGGGGAGAGGTAAGTAGAAGAAGAGTTAGTCCTTAGAGTTAGCATACAGGTAAAACCTTGTCGCGAACGAGACCGGACATCGATTGAGTGCGTGTGTGTGGTTTTTATGGTGCTGTGGTGATTGGGTGGTGATGAGGATCAGGTGAATGTGCTTAGTATTCCGGTGAGGGCGTGCGTAGTGATTGCGTGGAGGTGGAACCTGGCGTGTTTTGTAACAGTACCCCCCTCCCCACGGCCCGTTTCGCCAGGTTCTGTGGAGGGAGAGACAGAAGGATGGTGAGGTTTAAGGAGAGACACATGGAATGTGGGGTGAATCTGGTATTCAGGGGGTAACTGGAGTTTGTACGTGACCGTATTGATCTGCTGGATGATGGTGAATGGGCCAATGAATCTGGGACTTAGCTTGCGGCAGGGCAGACGCAGGCGGATGTCCCGGGTGGACAGCCAGACCTTCTGACCGGGTTGGTACGTTGGGGCCTCTGATCGGCGAAGGTCGGCTGTCGTTCTACGTCTGCGTAGGGCCCGCTGGAGTTGGTGGTGTGCCGCGTCCCTGACCCTCTTGCTCACCTGACCAGGGGAATAGAGGTGGTATGTAGCCGAGTACTCACTGGAATGGAGTGAGTCCGGTGGTAGGTTGACCCAAGGAACTGGTTCCAGGAGTTCTGGTGGCCGTGACAGAATGTACGGAGGAAGCGTCCAATCTCCTGAACCTTCCTCTCCGTCTGCCCGTTTGACTGGGGATGGTACTCGGAGGACAGGCTGATGGCCACACTTAGGAGTGAGTGGAAAGCCTTCCATACCCGGGAGATGAACTGGGGGCCTCGGTCCGAGACGATATCCTCTGGGATGCCGAAGTACCTGAAGACATGATTAAATAACAGTTCAGCCGTTTCCATGGCAGTGGGCAGACCCTTCAAAGGAAGAAGACGACAGGGTTTAGAAAATCTATCCACTATGACAAGAATACAGGTATTGTTATCTGAAGGAGGAAGATCGTTATGAAGTCCACCCCTAGGTGTGACCACGGGCGATTGGGAACGGGCAGAGGATGGAGCTTGCCTGATGGAAGATGGCAAGGGCTTTTAGATATAGGGCAGCTTGTACATCCATTCACGTACCTCCTGACATCTGAGGCCATGTTGGGCCACCAGAAGCGTTCCTTCAGCAACGAGAGGGTTTCATTGACCCCCGGGTGACCAGTGCCAAGCGATGTGTGAGCGGAGTTTATTTTATGAGTGGAGTGCGCCGTGTCCTGGGAATATACTGAAGTTCCGGTGGGCAACCCGGCGGGGTGTTGGTGGAAGGCTCGGTAGGAGGAAGGGTCTCAACGGACCAGGTAATAGGAGAGACGATGACTCTTCCTGGAAGAATTGTTTCCGGAGTTTCGGGATTCTCTTCGGGGGCGTAACACCTGGAGAGGGCGTCAGCCTTCACATTTTTCACCCATGGGTGGTATGAGATGGTGAAATGGAAGCGGTTGAAGAATAACGCCCAGCGAGCTTGTCTCGGCTTTAATCTTTTGGCCACTCAAAGATACTCTAAGTTCTTATGATCTGTTAGGACCCGAAAGGGGTGTTTGGCTCCCTCCAACCAATGCCTCCATTCTTCCAAGGCCAGTTTGATGGCCAACAGTTCCCGGTTGCCGATATCATAGTTGACCTCCGCCGGGTTGAGTTTCCGGGAGAAGAAGGCGAATGGGTGGAGGCGACTGGGATTCCCCTGCTGCTGAGAAAGGACCGATCCCACTCCGGTGGTCGAGGCGTTGACTTTCACGATGAAGGGTCGGTCGGGATCGGGATGGACCAGGAGTGGGGCGGTCGTAAAGGCCTCCTTAAGGATGTGGAAGGCCTCTGTGGCGGCAGGAGTCCAGGAGAGAGATTTGGGTTTGTTACAGAGGAGACTGGTGAGAGGGCTGATGGTACTGAAGTTTAGTATAAACCGCATATAGAAGTTGGCAAAGCCAAGGAACCGCTGTAACTCCTTGATGGTGGTTGGAGTGGGCCAATCTCTGACGGCATTTACCTTCCCCTCGTCCATCCGGATGCCACTGCTGCTGATGTTGTATCCAAGGAACTGCACTGAGGGCTGATGGAAAGAGCACTTTTCGGCCTTGAGGTACAGTTGGTAGGCCCTCAGGCGTTGCAGGACCTCCGCAACGTGGCGTTGATGTTCTGCCAGGTTCCGGGAGTAGATGAGGATATCATCAATGTAGACTAGGATGAACTTGTGGAGGAACTCCCGGAGCACCTCGTGGATGAAGTCCTGGAATACTGAGGGGGCCTTAACAAGTCCATATGGCATCATGCAGTATTCATAGTGGCCTGTAGGGGTTATGAAGGCGGTCTTCCACTCATCCCCCTCTCGTATCCGGATGAGGTTGTAGGCGCTGCGGAGGTCCAACTTGGTGAACACAGTAGCACCACGGAGATGTTCCAAGGCAGCTGGGACAAGGGGAAGTGGGTACCTGAACTTCACTGTTATATTGTTGAGAGCCCGATAATCAATGCATGGTCTTAAACCTCTGTCCTTTTCCTCCACAAAGAAGAAACTCGAAGCAGCAGGCAAGGTCAATGGAAGAATATAACCCTGAGCCAGCGCCTCTCAGTGGGGTATAAGTGCGGTTGCATCTCCAGGACCAGCGAGCATTGTAGGAGGAAACCGCTGCATTCCTCCGCCGCACCAGAGTAGGGCGCTGGCCGGGCCATGGGACTGGTGTGAACGGAAGGTGAGGAAGTGCTGGCATCGTTGACGGAAGTGCTCGCTGGTGTTGGGGATGCAGTTGTAGCCGTGAGTGTCCTTCGGAGTGCATTAACCAGATCTTGAAAGGCGGTGTTGGTCCGGTCTTCTGTTACGGATCACTCGGGAGGCTGAGGAGTAACAGACAGAATGGTTTATTGAACAGACACAAGCAGAGGAGCAGGTAGTGTAGGGTGGAGTGAGGGATGGATCCATGCAGGCAGGGTGAAGACGTCAGAGGAGGAAGGTGAACCACACACATGCACACTGGGGATCTGGATCTTCGGAGAATCGCTGGAGAGAGGTAAGTAGAAGAAGAGTTAGTCCTTAGAGTTAGCATACAGGTAAAACCTTGTCGCGAACAAGACCGGACATCGATTGAGTGCGTGTGTGTGGTTGTTATGGTGCTGAGGTGATTGGGTGGTGATGAGGATCAGGTGGATGTGCTTAGTATTCTGGTGAGGGCGTGCATAGTGATTGCGTGGAGGTGGAACCTGGCGTGTTTGTAACAGCTGCCATTAATGAGGCATAAAAAGAACAAGGAAAACATTGAGTACACATGCATAACTCATTTTTACAGTTTCCTTTTCCTTACAGTGGTTGCTCAGAATGTAGTTATAAGCTTCTTATCCACATACAGTGGGAAAATATAGAAATATAGAAATATAGAAAATAATCAAACCCCTTTAAAAAAATCGAATTGTGTTGCTTCAAGTCAATGGCAGACAAAGTCAAACAGCTGCACAGTGTTCTAGCTATTGAACACAGTCACATTGCTGAGGACAGTTCAGGGTCATAATTAATCATAGTGGACAGACATATGGCTGGAGTTTTGCTCCCCTGCATTTCATCCTGGATTTTAGATTGCTGCAGAAGAAAGACTGAATGCTGATAAGGTAAGCATTATTATTTCTATTACTACTAATCTTTGTAACTCATTTGGGATTAGATTAGAATGATCAGCTGGTAAACAAAATGCATGGAAATAACATCTCTGAAACTGAATAGTTCATAGTTCAACATAGTATATTTAAAGGCCTGTTTGTCAAGACAATTCTGTGATGAACATTTGAATTTAATTCAACAGCTGTAAGTACGTTAAACACAGTAGTAAAACCTGACTCGTGATTTCTTTATATTTTTACATGTTATGAAAAAGACAAGTGGTGATGGGAACAAATGAGAGGTTGTCAGAGACATTAAAACCAGGTAAACTCATCTACTTCTATAGTCTAATTTTACAGTTTTAATGGTATTACTCGCACGATTGAAAACTCATCTAGATTTTAAACAAAGATTGAAAGAGATGTTGGAAGCTTAATGCAAGCCATGTGACCACGGTATAGCTTGTTTATTGCCTAATGTTAGATTTTCACTCAAACCTCTGGATTGTATTTAGACTTCAAATATATATATATATATATATATATATATATATATATATATATATATATATATATATATAACTGTCAATGAAACAGGGAGATGCTAACTTCCAGGGTGGCCTTCAGTTTCAGTAAACATAAATAAACTTTGTGAACTTGTTGTGTTTTTCTTTCTTTCTTTTTTTTTGTTTTGAAGCAAACTGTTCAAAACAACCACTTTACAGAAAATAATTTTGGACTTAACATCATTGCAAAATCAGTGAATAAGAAGAATAAGCCAGAAATCGCCGGGCTGATTTTCATTTGGATGGATTTTCTTGACCAGAATTATAGAGATTTGAGGTTGGCAACCAGCCCAAATAACCTAGCAATGTCCCAGCATTCACACAACAATGTACTAAAAAATACATGCAGTACTTTAGCAAATGTATAGCAACACAATGGCATTGTGTGGGTGAATTGTTTTTCTTTTTTTTTTTTTTTTTTGTTGGGTCTTAAAGCCCCATGCAGAATCATGTGACCTGCTGTCTTTGAGAAGCAATGAAGACTGTAAAAATAAACAGCGAGTGAGGATGCATAGTTAATGACCTTTCTCTGCCTCGTTTTCTCTTCCTCGCTTTCTCCTTTCAACCATCTGTGTTGGGTCCAGGTGTAGCGGTCTGATTCTGCGGGGTGTCATCGCGCAGTAAATGCACGCTTTGGACCTCCTGGTGACTGAATTAGCCCTGTGTATATGGCCTATTGGTGTCAGGTGTGAGGTCATTATCCTGCCACACATAGATGGGACAGGTGTCTGAGAGGCTTTACACCACAGTTAGGTAGCAATAATGAGCCCTATTCTCTCTTTACCAAAGCCTCTTGTGTGTGTGTGTGTGTGTGTGTGTGTGTGTGTGTGTGTGTGTGTGTGTGTGAGTGAGTGCAAGTAGAGAACTCCAGCTGGGACCCACAAACACACATACACACACACCAGTTCAGGGAGAGCACACAAACACCTGACAGAAGCATGCTAGGAGCTTAATTATTACCCCTCAAACAAAGGACACAAGACAATTATAGGAGCATGGGTGCGTCCCTTAGTATGTATGGTGCAGATGATAGTAACGGCTCTGGGGCAAATAAGGAAATAATGCCAGGAAACTGAGCAAGCAAAGATTCCAGGTGCTATGAGCTCCATTTGGTGCCATTAGAGACATTTTTAAGACTGTTGAGAAGGGTTTGGTTTATCCTCATGGACAGAGTTAATATGTCCTAGTTCTTCAGCTTCTATAAAACAGTCATTTATTTGATTTCAAAATAAATTAACGTGAGGCCCAGATGTCATCTTCAGGTTTAATGTGTCCCAGATTCTAGACATGACATATGAACAAAACAGTGGGATATGAGAAATATTGGTATCATGAAGTTGGCAGAAATCCTAATTTCAAGTTTTTATTCATACACGTCTAACATCAAAATTTGTCCAGCAGTCCTGCTTACTTATAGTAGTCATGTGTTCATACAAATTTTCACTATTTTATTCAGTATTTTAAATATAAACCTATTCATTGGTGCTTCCTTATGAGTAACCAAGCAACAAGCACATAGCCTAAAGCCCAATGTATATAACTAGTTACAGTTACACATACTAGTATACATTTGTAAACCACCTGTGTTTGTGCAAGCTATCACACACAGAGTATACTTTGAAAGGCTTTCCATTTGGCTTTAGCTGTTCATTTATCAGCTTTTAATAAACGCGAAAGAAAAGCTTTTCTGTTTTTAATACATTGTTGTTGTGTAAACATATCCTGAGTAACTGAATGATTTTAAACTGAAAAAAAAGTAGACTTGGAACATGAACTCAGAACACCTTAGCAACACCCTGGCAACCAACCACATTGCTCATTGTTTTGCATGGGCAAGAACCACTCACATTTTCTTCAGAACTTGTACAAATTTAGTCTAAAGAAGTACAGTGTATTATAATAATTTTTCCCTAAGCACAAGGTCATAGGGGTTTTATAGAAATCGTTTTGGAGAAGCTACTTTGAAACTGTTGCTTGTCAAGGTACCATCTAATTATATCATTAGTTATAATACGTTAATATAATAAGAAATATAACGATAAATATATCAGTCTCCATACCAACTAATTAACTAATAAACAACATGTGTTACAGAATACCACTGGAGGCTGAGGAATAACAGAAAGACAGTTTATTGAGGCACAAGCAGAGGAGCGGGTAGTGCTGGGTGGAGTGATATGGATAATGGCAGTGAAGAAGTGATCCGTAGTAGCAGGGTAGAGACATCAAAGGAGGGAGGTGTACCACACACACACACGGAGATGGCTTGGAGCTTCGGGAAATCGCTGGAGAGAGGTAAGTAGAGATAGAGTTAGTCCTTAGAGTTAGATACAGGTAAGACCTTGTTGCGAACAAGAGTGGAAGCTGACTGAGTGCGTGTGTGTGGTATTTGAAGTGCAGAGGTGATTGGAAGATGATGAGGGTCAGGTGGAAGTGCTCAGTATTGGAGGTGGAGGTGGAACCTGGCATGTTTGTAACAGTACCCCCCTCCCCACGGCCCGCTCCTGAGGGCCGAGGACCCCGACGACATGGTGGACGTCCTCTTCCTCTGGGAGCTGGCCGGTTAGGATGACTGGAGTGGAAGGTGTTTAGTAATTTTGGATCCAGAGGGACACATGGAAAGTGGTAATTGTAGTTTGTAAGTGACCGGATTGATCTGCTGAAGGATGGTGAATGTGCCAATGAATCTGGGACTTAGCTTGCTGCAGGGCAGGCGCAGGCGGATGTCCCGGGTGGACAGCCAGACCTTCTGACCGGGTTGGTATGTAGGGGCCACGAATCGGCGAAGGTCGGCTTTCATTCTGCGCCTGCGTAGGGCCCGCTGAAGTCGATGGCGGGGACATCCGAGGGTTCACCTGACCAGGGGAAGAGTGGAGGTTGGTAGCCGAGCACGCACTGGAATGGAGTGAGTCCGGTGGTAGGTTGTCGCAGGGAGTTCTGTGCGTACTCGGCCCACCCTAGGAACTGGTTCCAGGAGTTCTGGTGGCCGTGACAGAAGGTTTGATGATGACCTTTTCTGGGAGAATGGTTTCGGGTTCTTCGAGATTTTCGTGAAGAATTGTGCCCAGCGAGCTTGTCTCGGATTTAACCTCTTGGCGACCCAAAGATACTCTAGGTTCTTGTGGTCCGTGAGAACCAGAAAGGGGTGTTTGGCTCCCTCCAGCAAATGCCTCCATTCTTCCAGGGCCAACTTGATGGCCAACAGCTCACGGTTGCTGATGTCATAATTTATCTCCGCCGGGTTGAGCTTTCGGGAGAAGAAGGCGCATGGGTGGAGGCGACTGGGATTCCCCTGCTGCTGAGATAAGACCACTCCCACTCCGGTGGTAGAGGCGATGACTTCAATGACAAAAGATCTGTCGGGGTCAGGATGGACCAGGAGTGGAGCGGTCGTAAATGCCTTCTTGAGGGCGTTGAAGGCCTCTGTGGCGGCTGGAGTCCAAGAGAGTGATTTGGGCTTATTTCGGAGGAGACTAGTGAGAGGGCTGGTGATGGCACTGTAGTTCTGGATGAACCGTCTGTAGAAATTGGCAAAGCCAAGGAATCGTTGGAGTTCTTTGATGGTGGTAGGAGTGGGCCAATTCCTTACCGCATTCACCTTCCCCTCGTCCATGCGGATGCCACTGCTGTTGATGTTGTAGCCAAGGAACTGCACTGAGGGCTGATGGAAGGAGCATTTCTCTGCCTTGAGGTAGAGCTGAAAGGCCCTCAGGCATTGCAGGACCTCCGCAATGTGGCGACGATGTTCCGCTAGGCTCCGGGAGTATATGAGGATATCATCAATGTAGACGAGGACGAACTTATGGAGAAACTCCCGGAGCACCTCATGGATAAAATCCTGGAAGACAGAGGGGGCGTTAACAAGTCCATACGGCATCACACAGTACTCATAGTGGCCAGTAGGGGTTATGAAGGCAGTTTTCCACTCACGTATCCGTATGAGGTTGTAGGCACTGCGGAGGTCCAACTTGGGGAAGACAGTGGCACCACGGAGATGTTCCAGGGCAGCTGGGACAAGGGGAAGTGGATATCGTAATTTGACGGTTATGTTGTTGAGAGCCCGATAATAGATACAGGGTCGTAATCCTCCGTGCTTTTTTTCAACGAAGAAGAAGCTCAAAGCAGCAGGGGAGGTAGATGGATGAATGTAACCCTGGGCCAGCGCCTCCTTGATGTACTCCTCCATGGCCTTCTCCTCCGGAATGGAAAGGGGGTAGATCCTTCCTTTAGGCACTGGTTCACCCGGCAGCAGATCGATGGCACAGTCCCACGGCCGTTGTGGAGGCAGCTTGGAAGCACGTTTGGGGCAGAAGACATCACTGAATGATGCACTCATCTTCTACTCAGCGGCCTGCCAGTTATTGTGTGGACCTGGTAGGCTGACGGCGTTGCCGTGGTAGCGAGTTTGAGTTGACGGGCAGAGGGCGCTGGAGATGAAGTTGCCGGCTGACCCAGAATCGAGGAGGGCGGAAACTGGAAGAGAGATGTCAGCGGCAGTTAGTGTCACAACAGTGGTGAGTGGTTTCATTTGGTACTTTGAAGGGAGAATGGCACTCACCATGGGACGAGGAGGACAGACGGGGCATACAGAGATGATATGCCCCGGGGATGCACAGTAGAGGCATAGATTCTAGGCCAGCCGTCTTTGTTTTTCAGCCATAGAGAATCGATAGGAGTCAACTAATATAGGTTCGTTGGCTGGTTCTGGGGAGCTGACGGCCTCTGGTCGGCAGAGTGGCGAGGTGGAATACGCCTGGCCCTGGTGCTCTTCTAAGCACGACTGCATATGGATGGCGATGGGGATGGAAAGCTGGATGAACCGTTCAAGCCCGATGGTGTCCTCGTATGCAGCGAGATGCAACCGCACTCGAGGTTCCAATCCCTGACGGTAGGTAGTCAGCAAGGCCTGTTCGTTCCATCCACTGGAGGCTGCTAGAGTCCTGAACTGAAAAGCATATTCATTGACAGACATTTTTCCCTGTTTAAAGTTATACAGCTTCTCACCAATTGACGAGTCCCAAGCTGGTCTGCCAAAAACTTCTCGGAAATGGTCGATGGACTGGAATAAGACTGGATAACTGGGTTATTCTGAGTACAAATTGAATCTGCCCACAGAAGTGCTTTACCTTGCAGTTGAGAAATAACAAATGCTACCTTGGATCTTTCGGTTGGGTATAAGTGCGTTTGCAACTCCAGGACCAGCGAGCATTGAAGGAGAAAACCGCTGCAATCCTCCGCCGAACCAGAGTAGGGCGTCGGCTTGGCCATGGGACTGGCGTGCACGGCAGGTGAGGAAGTGCTGGCGTAGTTGGCGGAAGTGCTCGCTGGTGTTGGGGATGTGGGTAGAGTGGTGAGTGTCCTACGTAGTGAATCGACCAGGTCTTGAAAGGGGTCCATGAGGCTCATGCTTGTGTCAATAGGTGTTGGTCCGATCTTCTGTTACAGAATACCACTGGAGGCTGAGGATAATGGATAATGGATATTATGGATAATGGCAGTGAAGAAGTGATCCGTAGTAGCAGGGTAGAGATGTCAAAGGAGGGAGGTGTACCACACACACGCACGGAGATGGCTTGGAGCTTCGGGAGATCGCTGGAGAGAGCTAAGTAGAGATAGAGTTAGTCCTTAGAGTTAGCATACAGGTAAGACCTTGTTGCAAAGGAGACTGGACACTGACTGAGTGCTGTGTGTGGTATTTGAAGTGCAGAGGTTATTGGAAGATGATGAGGGTCAGGTGGAAGTGCTCAGTATTCAGGTGAGGGCGTGTGTTGTGAATGAGTGGAGGGGGAACCTGGCGTGTTTGTAACAATATGAAATTATTTATAATTTGACAGGAGCCAAATTGACCAAAAATAAATAAATAAAGCTCCCACTGAGATCTGCCACTCCCACTGAGATGTTTCATCACGAATTTAAGGCGTGTAAAAAAAAAAGTGACACCAATCACAACAAAGCCCAAGACATCAACATTAGCATCTCACCTCCATCTATCTTTACCCACACAATGCATCATAGCTTTGAATGTGATCTGCATGAGGTCCAGCGGTTGTAGCATTGTGTCTGTCTGTATGCATAACAGAGATGTGTTTATTTGCTTGTCTGATTGGGTGAATTCATTTCCTAAGGACCACTTCCCATCAAGTGATCTGAAACTAGCCCAGAATGAGAGAGCACTCCTGCATGCATTGGATAGTTAGTCTGAGTATTTCCTATTATCATTGTTATAAACACTTTTCAGAACAGAGCCTCAGATTGTTTGTGTGTGTGTGTGTGTGTGTGTGTGTGTGTGTGTGTTTATTTGCGTGTTTCTCAACAGCCTCACTACCCTTTTCCGCTCTGCCTCCGCTGTGTGCCTCTAATGCAACAAAACATTAGCATAGTGTTTGATGTTGAATTAGAAGACGTTTAGGTGCTTCGTGTTTAACAACTGTGTCAAGTGTTTGCACCATCTACATGCTTCAATAACAACATCAAACAATAACACAGTCATCACAATGTTAACAAAGCAGGAGCTGTTAGCTTTGTCTCTTCCATCTAAACCCTCTAAGGAAGAAATGGCCTCAGAGTGCATTGAATAATTAAGGACAAATTTCTTCCCCAACAGGGACCTCCATTACAGGCCAGAAGAAGATGCACACTCGGAGTGGGCCACTGCAGGGAGCTGCATTCATCAGATTCTACCTTCCCCATTTTATTTGTGTATCTGCTCTTCCTTCTTCAGTCAGATAAAAAGAGCCATTGGGTGGACAGGCCAAGTCTGATGAATACAGAAGGGAAGGAGGAGGGTGGGAGATTAGAGCCCTGGAGAGAGAGAGAGAAAGAACTCGCTGGAAAATGAAAGATAAGCGGAAAGAGGTGAACAGGAACACTTGTCACGGCAGATGTTGGCCTTGATTTCTCTGAGCGGGAGGGAAGATGTTCACCAGTGTGGCTGGACATAATGCAGTGGCCAAATGTGTTAGGTCCTCCTCGCAGAAATCTGGGACAGCACTGTTCCCTGAAGATATGGAATAACATTGATTTAAGTAAAATCAATACTTTTACTTAAGTGTGGCTTTCAAGTACTTTATTCAGCACTGCGACCTGTTAGCGTAAACTAGAGATTACGGTATATAAAATTTTAAATATGGATATTTTTCTTACACAAATGCATCACTTTGCTTCAGAAGGCCTTTATTAACCCAACTGAGCCATGTGGAACACTTTTTATGATGGATGGATGCACTGTTTTGGGCTTCAAAATCTTGACCACCATTCACAGCCATTATAATGCTTGGAAGAGCCAGGACATTTTTTTATATAACTCTGAATGTATATATCTGAAAGAATAAAGTCATATACACCTATGATGGCTTGAGGTTGAGTAAATCATGGGTTAACTACTGAACATCAAACATTCCTCAAATAATAAGCGGTCAAGTGACCTTTCAGATTTTTTGAATACATCTTCCAAAAAATGAAATGCTTGCAAGATAGGACAAAAAGTGAAATTGATTTGAACCTTCCACATGGTTTTTGTATTTGCTTCAGCTGAAAATAGTTATTATTCGCTTAAAAATAAATGAAAAAGTAAAATAAAAGGATGTGTTGTCAAAATGTCTTTTCCTTATAATAAAAATGCATCCTGATTTCTGTTCACTGAAAATTTTGCATAAATTGATTAGCCTACAGACTAACCCAGCATGGTTAGGGCTCACACTCTCTGCTATATATATATATATATATATATATATATATAGCTGCTCTTGGCCACCTCTTCCAACAGAGTCAGGGACTGCTAAACAAAACGATCACACTAGACAAACGAACCAGGCTTTTGGGGTCAAACGCACTCCGACACGGTTAAGATTGCCTAGTGTAGGCAAGTAGCCCAGCAGTAATATATATATATATATCTATATATATCTATATATATATATATATATATATATATATATATATATATATATATATATCCACACCACAAGGTGTCAGTAGAAATCCATGACCACTGTTACATACGAAAGCACATTATGAACCAAAAATTAGCGACTCTTCACTGAGACTCATTTTCTCACCTGCATGGAGATCTTAAATTAAAATGAGAATAAAACCATTGTGCGATGATGAAATTCGACTGCAGGTGCGTTTCAACTGCCAAGTCTATTTAGCCTTTATATCAGCATATATGTGCATGCCACATCCCCACTTTCGCACTGACATGTACTCGTGGTGGCACGAGGAGATGGTGGTGCCCTTTGTGATATGAAGAGCAGGGAAAAGGTTATTCACTAGAGGTTGATATGTGTCAGTCACCCTTTGGAGGCTTTTTGCTGTCACTGCCTCCATCGCCACACACACTCTGATAATGCTTCAAATATCAGGTGAGAGGAGAGAGAGCTGGCAGAAAACAGATTGCCTGACCTTATTGTTTGCCTTTATTTCCTTTTTGTTCTTCACAAATAAAGGTTTTTTTAATAAACTGAAAAGGTCCTCCGCCACAGCCTGGGGAACCAATGAAAGGGAGCACTGAGGTATGGCACAATGTGGCAGCACAGAAAGAAGGAGCTCATCAGAAAATAACAAAGGTGCAAGTTAAAGATAAGGCTTCTGTCAGAGATTAATCCTACCAGCCTTGATTGTTTTCTTTAATACCGGCCCTGCTACAGCAAGCGATAAGTTTGCTGAGTAATTTAGTTTTTCCTTATTTTATTTATTTATTTATTTATTTTTTGCTAGAATAGGAGGCCGTGGAGAAGAAGGATAGGACAGAAAATAATATTCAGGTGTGCTCAGTAATTGATTTTCTCTTTTTCCTTCTCCTCTCTCCCTCTTAGATTCCACCAAATAAAATGAAAATCTTTTAGTCTTTTTTCCGCCCCACACTTTAATAAACTTGCTTTATTCAAACCGTTGGAGTATAAAGAGATTTTCTTATGAAGAATTTTTGCGGGGGATTTTTTACATTTATTTTTTAAAGCAAACTGAAAGCAGACCACCGTCAGACGATATCACAAGCTTGAGGTGATTTCTTGATCTCTTTGTTATGAACGTGGCTCAGATGGTGTTTATTAATTATAGTACTGATGAAGAGAGAAGAAACTAAGATGCTAAAATTTGCCTTATGTCTGACTGAATAACTCAAAAAGATCTGCACTAAACTTAAATAAAATTATTTTGAGTTGGCTGAAAATCTGAATATTTAACAACTGCGGTTATCCTATATTGTCAGCTCTCCAGTTTTTCATATTTTGAGCTCAAACTATTTCTGATTTGCCATTTGCAGAATTCAGAGTTCATATCCAGCACCATTCAAATGATTAGCAAGGATGATCATTAATAGATCAAAAGTGACAGTAAAGACAATTACTTTGTTTCAAAAAATGTGCATCTTTAAAATATGCGCTGTTCTTTCCAACATTCTGTTCATAAAATAATCCTTTGTGGTTTCCAGAAAAATATTAAGCAGCACGACTGTATTCAAGAGACATAATAATAAGATATTAATGTTTCTTGAGCAGCAACTCAGCATATTAGAATGATTTCTGAAGGATCATTTGACACAGGAGTACTGGAGAAATAATGGTTAAAAATATTGGAATGGTTGAATTGTTATAGACACGCCAGGTTCCACCTCCATCCAATCACAGTGCACGCCCTCACCTGAGTACTGAGCACTTCCACCTGACCCTCATCAACATCCAATTACCTCTGCACTACAAATACCACACACACACACTCAGTCAGTGTCCGGTCTTGTTCGCAACAAGGTCTTACCTTTATGCTAACTCTAAGGACTAACTCTATCTCTACTTACCTCTCTCCAGTGATCTCCAGAAGTTCCCAGTCATCTCCGTGCGTGTGTGTGTGGTACACCTCCCTCCTTTGATGTCTCTTCCCCTCTACTACGGATCCATTCATCACAGCCTTCCTCCACATCACTTTACCCAGCACTACCCGCTCCTTTGCTTGTGCCTGAATAAAAATCTTTCTGTTTTTCCTCAGCTTCCTGTGGTATTCCGTAACAGAAGACCGGACCTACACCGATCTGCACAAGCATGAGCCTCACGGACCCCTTCCAAGACCTGGTCGACGCATTACGTTGGACACTCACCACTCTACCCGCATCCCCCACACCAGCGAGCACTTCCGCCAACAGCTCCAGCACTTCCTCACCTGCCACGCACGCCAGTCCCATGGCCAAGCCGGCGCCCTACTCTGGTTCGGCGGAGGATTGCAGCGGTTTTCTACTTCAATGCTCGCTGGTCCTGGAGATGCAACTGCACTTATACCCAACCGAGAAATCCAAGGTAGCCTTCGTGATATCCCAACTGCAAGATAAAGCTCTTCATTGGGCTGATTCAATTTGGACTCAGAATAACCCAGTTATCCAGTCTTATTCCAGCTTCATCGACCATTTCCGAGAAGTTTTTGGCAGACCAGTTTGGGACTCGTCAATTTGGTGAGAAGCTGTATAACCTTAAACAGGGAAAAATGTCTGTCAATGAATATGCTCTTCAGTTCAGGACTCTAGTGGCCACCAGTGGGTGGAACCAACAGGCCTTGCTGACTACCTATCGTCAGGGATTGGAAC
This sequence comes from Carassius carassius, assembly GCF_963082965.1. Taxonomy (NCBI): domain Eukaryota; kingdom Metazoa; phylum Chordata; class Actinopteri; order Cypriniformes; family Cyprinidae; genus Carassius; species Carassius carassius. The sequence goes on from NC_081778.1 coordinate 11,158,568, forward strand.
CTTGAGTACGGTTGCATCTCGCTGCATACGAGGATACCATCGGGCTTGAACGGTTCATTCAACTCTTCATCCGCTTCGCCACCCATATGCAGTCGTGTCTAGAAGAACACCAGGGCCAGGCGTATTCCAACTCGCCACTCTGCCGACCAGAGGCCATCAGCTCCCCAGAACCAGCCAACGAACCTATGCTAGTCGACTCCTATCGACTCACTCCGGCTGAAAGACAAAGACAGCTGGCCCAGAATCTATGCCTCTACTGTGCATCCCCAGGGCATATCATCTCTGTATGCCCCGTCCGTCCTCTTCATCCCATGGTGAGTGCCATTCTCCCTTCGAAGTATCAAATGAAACCACTCACCACTGTTGTGACACTAACTGCCGCTGACATCTCTCTTCCAGTTTCCGCCCTCCTCGATTCTGGGTCAGCCGGCAACTTCATCTCCGGCGCCCTCTGCCATCAATTCAAACTCGCTACCACAGCAACGCCGTCAGCCTACCAGGTCCACACAATAACCAGAAGGCCATTGAGTAGAAGATGTGTATGTCAAAGTGTGGGTCCCATTACCCTCCAAACCCGACTACTCCACCAAGAGGAGATCCACCTGCTGGTTCTGGAGGAATCCACCGCTGACTTCATCCTAGGGCACCCATGGTTGGAGCAGCATAACCCTGTCATCTCGTGGAAGACGGGCGAAGTCCTGAAGTGGGGTGACTCCTGTTTCCAGAGCTGCATCACCGGTTGTCCTTTCCCAGCCAAACCTGGAGGAGTACATCAAGGAGGCGCTGGCCCAGGGTTACCTTCATCCATCTACCTCCCCTGCTGCTTCGAGTTTCTTCTTTGTAGAGAAGAAAGACGGAGGCTTACGATCCTGTATCGATTATCGGGCTCTGAATAACATAACTGTCAAGTTCCACTATCCACTTCCCTTCGTCCCAGCTGCCCTGGAACATCTCCGTGGTGCCACTTGTCTTCACCAAGTTGGACCTCCGCAGCGCCTACAACCTCATCCGGATACGTGAGGGGGACGAGTGGAAAACTGCCTTCATCACCCCTACTGGCCACTATGAGTACTGCGTGATGCTGTATGGACTTGTTAACGCCCCTTCCGTCTTCCAGGATTTCATCCATGAGGTGCTCCGGGAGTTCCTCCATAAGTTTGTCCTCGTCAACATTGATGCCATCAAGGCCTTTTACAGCGCAAGCGCCGATCTGAACGGTGCCTAGCATGCCGTCTTTCTGTGCAGAAACTGGTGTAAGCGTGACGGGACAGAGTTGTGCCCTCTGTCAGCGCAGACCGCCAAGCTGATCGGTCTTCCGCTAGGTGATGCCATCAGTCAGGGTTGATGTTAAAGACGTTCATGTCCCGTTTAATGACATCCTTAAAGGGGAGCTTTGGTCGGCCACGAGGGCGGTATCCCACAGCTAACTCCCCATGGAAGATGGACTTTGGGAGACGTTCATCTGGCATATGACGAACATGGCCGATCCATCTGAGACGCCTCTTACATAATGCGGTATACATGTCACTGCTGTTAGTGAGCTTCAGCACGGTGGTGTTTGGAACCCGGTCCTGCCATAACAGGCCAAGGATCTGTCGTAGGCAGCGGAAGTGAAAAGCATTTAGCTTGTGATCCTGCCGCCGGTATGTTGGCCACGTTTCGCTACCATATAACAAAACGGATAGCACACAGGACTCGTATACGCGCACCTTTACTTTAAGAGAAAGGTGGCTGTTGTTCCAGACGCGATGCTGGAGCCGCCCAAAGGTTGTTGAGGCACGACCGATCCTGGTATTCAGCTCAGCATCAAAGTTGTTGTTTGCTGTCAAGGTTGAGCCAAGATAGATGAATTTCTCAACAACCGACAGCACTGTGCCATTGATGTTGATGTGAGGGGGAGCAGGAACGTTCTGAGCCATCATTACTGTCTTTTGGAGGCTTATGGTTGCCGTCATACCTGGTGTGCAGCAGAACCCCAACCGGATCAGGAAACGCTCGTTGCAGCACAGCCGAGAAATAGATGCCAAACAAGGTGGGGGCGAGAACACACCCCTGCTTTACTCCGCAACAGACATCAAACTCATTTGAGCGGGCACCGTTGAACTGCACGGTTGCCTGCATCCCATCATGGAAGCCTTTGAGTATTGCCAAAAGAGTTGCTGGACAGCCGAGTCGCTGCAGAACGTGGAAGAGACCAGAGCGGCTCACATAATCGAAAGCCTTAGTCAGATCAACAAACACAATGTACAATGGGCGTTGCTGTTCTGCACACTTTTCCTGAAGCTGGCGTATCGAGAAAAAAAAAATGATGGATGGATGAGGGGAAGGTAAATGCGGTGAGAAATTGGCCCATTCCTACCACCATCAAAGAACTCCAACGATTCCTTGGCTTTGCCAATTTCTACAGATGTTTCATCCAAAATTACAGTGCCATCCCCAACCCTCTCACTAGACTCCTCCGGAATAAACCAAAATCACTCTCTTGGACTCCAGCCGCCACAGAGGCCTTCAACTCCCTCAAGAAGGCATTTACGACCGCTTCACTCCTTGTCCATCCTGACCCCAATCGACCCTTTGTTGTTGAAGTCGACACCTCTACTACCGGAGTGGGAGCGGTCTTATCTCAGCAGCAGGGGAATCCCAGTCGCCTCCACCCATGCGCCTTCTCCCGGAAGCTCAACCCGACGGAGATAAATTATGACATCGGCAACCGTGAGCTGTTGGCCATCAAGTTGGCCATGGAAGAATGGAGGCATTGGCTGGAGGGAGCCAAACACCCCTTTCTGGTTCTCACTGACCACAAGAACCTAGAATTTCTTTGGGTCGCCAAGAGGATAAATCCAAGACAGGCCCGCTGGGCGCTATTCTTCACCCACTTCCACTTTACCATCTCGTATCGCCCAGGGGCTAAGAACTTGAAGGCTGACGCCCTGTCCCGGTGTCATGCCCCCGAAGAAAACCTAGAGGAACCAGGGACCATTCTCCTGGAAAAAGTCATCATCAGCCCCATTACCTGGTCTGCCGAGACCCTTCCTCCATCCGATCCTACTACCAACACCCCGCCGGGTTGCCCACCGGGACACCAGTACATCCCCAGGACACGGCACACTCCACTCATTCACTCCGCTCACACCTCTCTTGGCACTGGTCACCCGGGGGTCAATGAAACCCTCTCGTTGCTAAGGGAACGCTTCTGGTTGCCCAACATGGCCTCTGACATCAAAAGGTACGTGAACGGATGTACAGACTGCGCCATCTCTAAAAGCCCACGCCATCTACCATCAGGCAAGCTCCATCCTCTGCCCGTCCCTAATCGCCCGTGGTCACACCTAGGGGTGGATTTTATTACTGATCTTCCTCCTTCAGATAATAATACCTGCATTCTTGTCATAGTGGACAGATTTTCTAAGTCATGTCGTCTTCTCCCCCTGAAAGGTCTGCCCACAGCCATGGAAATGGCCGAGTTACTATTTAACCATGTCTTCAGGTACTTCAGCATCCCAAAAGACATTGTCTCAGACAGAGGTCCTCAGTTCATCTCCTGGGTATGGAAAGCATTCCATTCGCTCCTAGGTGTGGCCATCAGTCTGTCCTCCGGATACCATCCACAATCCAATGGGCAGACGGAGAGGAAGGTTCAGGAGATTGGACGCTTCCTCCGTACCTTCTGCCACGGGCACCAGAACTCTTGGAACCAGTTCCTAGGGTGGGCCGAGTACGCACAGAACTCCCTGCGACAACCTACCAGCGGACTCACTCCATTCCAGTGCGTGCTCGGCTACCAACCTCCACTCTTCCCCTGGTCAGGAGAACCCTCGGATGTCCCCGCCATCGACTACTGGTTCCGGGAGAGCGAGAGGGTCTGGGACGCGGCCCACCACCAACTCCAGCGGGCCCTACGCAGGCGCAGGATGACAGCCGACCTTCGCCGATCCGAGGCCCCGGCATACCAACCCGGTCAGAAGGTCTGGCAGTCCACCCGGGACATCCGCCTGCGCCTGCCCTGCTGCAAGCAAAGTCCCAGATTCATTGGTCCATTCACCATCCTTGAGCAGATCAATCCGGTCACTTTCAAACTCCAATTAACACCTGAGTACCAGATTCACCGGTTGTCCTTTCCCAGGAACGTTCTGAGCCATCATTACTGTCTTTTGGAGGCTTATGGTTGCCGTCATACCTGGTGTGCAGCAGAACCCCAACCGGATCAGGAAACGCACGTTGCAGCACAGCCGAGAAATAGATGCCAAACAAGGTGGGGGCGAGAACACACCCCTGCTTTACTCCGCAACAGACATCAAACTCATTTGAGCGGGCACCGTTGAACTGCACGGTTGCCCGCATCCCATCATGGAAGCCTTTGAGTATTGCCAAAAGAGTTGCTGGACAGCCGAGTCGCTGCAGAACGTGGAAGAGACCAGAGCGGCTCACATAATCGAAAGCCTTAGTCAGATCAACAAACACAATGTACAATGGGCGTTGCTGTTCTGCACACTTTTCCTGAAGCTGGCGTATCGAGAAAAAAAAAAAGATGGATGGATGAGGGGAAGGTAAATGCGGTGAGAAATTGGCCCATTCCTACCACCATCAAAGAACTCCAACGATTCCTTGGCTTTGCCAATTTCTACAGATGTTTCATCCAAAATTACAGTGCCATCCCCAACCCTCTCACTAGACTCCTCCGGAATAAACCAAAATTACTCTCTTGGACTCCAGCCGCCACAGAGGCCTTCAACTCCCTCAAGAAGGCATTTACGGCCGCTTCACTCCTTGTCCATCCTGACCCCAATCGACCCTTTGTTGTTGAAGTCGACACCTCTACTACCGGAGTGGGAGCGGTCTTATCTCAGCAGCAGGGGAATCCCAGTCGCCTCCACCCATGCGCCTTCTTCTCCCGGAAGCTCAACCCGACGGAGATAAATTATGACATCGGCAACCGTGAGCTGTTGGCCATCAAGTTGGCCATGGAAGAATGGAGGCATTGGCTGGAGGGAGCCAAACACCCCTTTCTGGTTCTCACTGACCACAAGAACCTAGAATTTCTTTGGGTCGCCAAGAGGATAAATCCAAGACAGTCCCGCTGGGCGCTATTCTTCACCCACTTCCACTTTACCATCTCGTATTGCCCAGGGGCTAAGAACTTGAAGGCTGACGCCCTGTCCCGGTGTCATGCCCCCGAAGAAAACCTAGAGGAACCAGGGACCATTCTCCCGGAAAAAGTCATTGTCAGCCCCATTACCTGGTCTGCCGAGACCCTTCCTCCATCCGATCCTACTACCAACACCCCGCCGGGTTGCCCACCGGGACACCAGTACATCCCCAGGACACAGCACACTCCACTCATTCACTCCGCTCACACCTCTCTTGGCACTGGTCACCCGGGGGTCAATGAAACCCTCTCGTTGCTAAGGGAACGCTTCTGGTTGCCCAACATGGCCTCTGACATCAAAAGGTACGTGAACGGATGTACAGACTGCGCCATCTCTAAAAGCCCACGCCATCTACCATCAGGCAAGCTCCATCCTCTGCCCGTCCCTAATCGCCCGTGGTCACACCTAGGGGTGGATTTTATTACTGATCTTCCTCCTTCAGATAATAATACCTGCATTCTTGTCATAGTGGACAGATTTTCTAAGTCATGTCGTCTTCTCCCCCTGAAAGATCTGCCCACGGCCATGGAAACGGCCGAGTTACTATTTAACCATGTCTTCAGGTACTTCAGCATCCCAAAAGACATTGTCTCAGACAGAGGTCCTCAGTTCATCTCCTGGGTATGGAAAGGATTCCATTCGCTCCTAGGTGTGGCCATCAGTCTGTCTTCCGGATACCATCCACAATCCAATGGGCAGACGGAGAGGAAGGTTCAGGAGATTGAACGCTTCCTCCGTACCTTCTGCCACGGGCACCAGAACTCTTGGAACCAGTTCCTAGGGTGGGCCGAGTACGCACAGAACTCCCTGCGACAACCTACCACCGGACTCACTCCATTCCAGTGCGTGCTCGGCTACCAACCTCCACTCTTCCCCTGGTCAGGAGAACCCTCAGATGTCCCCGCCATCGACTACTGGTTCCGGGAGAGCGAGAGGGTCTGGGACGCGGCCCACCACCAACTCCAGCGGGCCCTACGCAGGCGCAGGATGACAGCCGACCTTCGCCGATCCGAGGCCCCGGCATACCAACCCGGTCAGAAGGTCTGGCAGTCCACCCGGGACATCCGCCTGCGCCTGCCCTGCTGCAAGCAAAGTCCCAGATTCATTGGTCCATTCACCATCCTTGAGCAGATCAATCCGGTCACTTTCAAACTCCAATTAACACCTGAGTACCAGATTCACTCCACTTTCCATGTGTCCCTCCTTAAACCTCACCATCCCTCTGTTTCTCCCTCCACATAACCTGGCGAAGCCAAAGCCCCCCCTCCACTACTCCTTGAAGACAGTGCTGCCTATAAAGTATGAGACATCCTGGACTCCCGGCGGCGTGGTGGACAACTTGAATACCTAGTGGACTGGGAAGGATATGGTCCAGAGGAACGTTCATGGCTCCCACGCAACGACATCCTGGATCCAAACTTACTAAACACCTTCCACTCCAGTCATCCTAACAGGCCAGCTCCCAGAGGAAGAGGACGTTCACCACGTCGTCGGGAAGTTCCCAGTCATCTCCTTGCATGTGTGTGGTACACCTCCCTCCTTTGACGTCTCTACCCCTCTACTAGGGATCCATTCATCACAGCCTTCCTCCACATCACTTTACCCAGCACTACCCGCTCCTCTGCTTGTGCCTGTCTTTCTGTTATCCTCAGCCTCCTGTGGTATTGCGTAACATGAATATTGGAAACAGATACTTTGAACAGCAATAATACTGCTGTTACTTTATGTTTGATCAAATAAATGCCTTGGGTAGCATAAGTGATTGGGAATTAATATCACTTTTTTAATATTGTTGCAGTGTAGATAGGCCAGTTGTAAAATGGAGGTAAAATGACTAAATAATGTCAATTGAAATAATTATGTCTATGTATTTATTTATTTATCGGGATTATTTTGTGAAAATGTATATTTGGCGCACTGCACATTATGCCATGCAGATTACCTCTCTCATAGGATCTAGAATCATCATTCTAGAATTCTGAGCACATGGAAATGACTGACAATCACAGAGCTCAAGCTGACCTGCGTCTGTGTTTGAGCAGTCTAGCGGAGTGGTGGTCTTGCTAATGGACATCCGTCTTAGTGACAACCGCCATCCAAATGAGCGCTGCCAGATCTTGACATGCATTGACATAATCAGCCACAGGGTGAAGTGAACTCTGGGAAACTGGCAGGCACGGGGCTCTGGATGCAACTTATATTTCTCAAGCTATTTATTCAGCGACACACGTCTTCTCTTAAATTCTTGCTCTGCTCACAATGCATTAGTGAATCTGCTTATAAATATCTACTGCATTGTTCTATCCTCTTTTATTTGTCCCTTTTTGTCTCTCGATCTCTGTATATCTATCTCTTTCTCTGCTGCCTACCAAGTATCTCCAAGGCTCTTCTGAAGATGGGCTCACTCCAGGGCTGTTTTTCCAATTAAGGAGTCCCCTCTGCAATGAAGGTCACCACAATTAGAGCACCATTTAGCTTCTCCCAGTCAAAAACAGATTAACGGTTGCGACTGTGTCGAGTGACCACTGGATTATCATTGCAGCCCACTCAAAAGTGGCTCTTTCATGACTGCAGGCAAATACATTAGAACAAACCTGAAGATTGAAACTGAAAAGACATCTCGGAAATAGAAAAAGTTTTCAAAAATCAATATTAGCTAGCATCTATTATTATGCACTCAGCAGCAGGGTGTAGAGTCTTGTATGGCGGCGGTGATGGAAAGTGGAGGGAGCTGTATAGGCAATACTGTATATAACATTTCTCCTTTATCACCAATACAGATAAACTGTAAATGGATGTACAGTACTCGTGGTTATAACTGGTATATAGAGGCTGTTGGGCATCTTCAGCACACTCTTCTCTCCTAAATTCCTGCAGCATGATGGAAACATACAAAATAAATTTTTGAAAAGCATTATATTATTTTTCATCTGTGGACTGCGAATGTTCATCAGAGAGTGTACGGTTTTCTTGTTTGTATTGTCTTTGTCATTCTCGCCCACGTGGTCTATTTCTTTGTCTCTGTGTGTGTATTAAGTCCTTTATGTAGTGTTTGCATTTATTTTTATTCACATAACTGTGTTGCAGAGAAAATGTGCAAAAAAAAAAAAAGAATTCACTGATACTCAAATCCTTATTTCCTGTAGCATATTTACAAAGCCTCTGTGCTGTGTGTTTGGAGCAGATGGTGACTAAAGCTCCATGGTGGAGGGAAGGCGTCTAATTGCCTTAAAGTAAATCGATAAGGGACTGCAGCTAGCAGCAATCCCTCACTCTACATCAGCCTCTCACTGCAATTACCACATTGATTGGCCACTGCTAATTGAAGGCCTCATTATTTCAGTTTTATACAGTCATGGTAAATTTCTTTGTTCTCCTTTTGAAATATATATAAATGTGTGTGTGTTTGTTTAGAGTTTATTTCAAAATAAAAATTAATTTAGATTTTTATACTTTTATACAGTTTTAATGGTCCTTTTATCATATTTATAATAAAAAAAAAGTTAAAAGGAAAGCCATATTGAGTAATATTAAGTTATCTTTTTATCTTTGTAATATTTACATGTAATATTCATGAATAAATAGTTTTAACTGCTAAATAATATTTGAAAAACTGTAGTCTACCAAATTCAACTTATTTGGTTTAATAAACAGGTAGATGCTATTTATGGATAATTCATAATTCATTTATATTATCTTGAAAAATATACTGTATGTATACAATCAAAAAATATAATAACTGCACACACTCACATGTATTCAAAGTGCAAGGAAAATTTAAAAATGATGAATAGAACCCATTCATTAAATTTAAACAAAAAACACGGTAACACTTTCTATGAAGTCCATATTTATAATACATTATAAAGGTATTCTTAAGGCATTATAATGAATGCATAATGCATTATAAAAAAACTTATAATATGTTGTATCATCTCATGAATATTCATAAGAACAGTTTTAATATATTATAATATTTACTTATTTGTGGTTATAGCTTTTAAGAGTATGATGATTTATAATACAATGAACACGTTGCATCCACTTTTACAATGGATTATATTTCTCATAGTTATAATGTATTATAAGTCTCATATCTTGCCATTTTTCTGATGCCATTTTACTTAAAGCGGTCAAATACCACTTATAAGTATTAATAATAATAATAATAATAATAATAAATTCTCTCAAACAGCCATGAGATCATATATCAGATCAGATGAATGTGCTTTAAAATACTATTATTGTAATATCAGTTTGATTATTTTGATGGTACCCTTTAGACAGCTGTTGATAAGTAACTCATCAACTAGTGGTCACTGGAGTATTAGTATATCTGCTACTGAAAATATATGCTAACACTTTATTTTGATGGTCAACCAACAGATAAAATGATTAAAAGTGTCTTTGCAAGTACGGGGACCATCAAAATAAAATCTAACCATATAAAACTTTGCATTTTTTCAGTTGGTGTATTAAGCTCACATCAATTAATTAACATTAGCTCCACATGAAAGACTCAAATAACCCTCAACATCTAACCACTCACAAGCTGTAGTAAGATACTGTGCAGATCTTAAATGAACAATGTCAAGATATGATACAGTCCATTATACAGTAAATTAAGTAGATTTAATATGGTGTTCATTGTGTGTTATAAATAATAAACTTATAACCACAAATACGCAAGTATTATAATGCATCATAATTGTTGTTATGATTATTCAAGAGTTGATATAACATATTATATGTTTTTTTATAATGTATTATGCATTTATTAAAATGCCTTAAGAATACTCTTATAATGTTTTATAAATATGGGCTTCATAGAAAGTGTTACCAAAAACATTTCTTGAAAATGGTATAAATATTTCTGAAAATCATATGAAATGAACATGAACAATCATGGACATTTATTTACCATTGACCCTTCATGTAACATCTGATATGTATTATATGAATTTACAAGGTGTATTAATATTGTTATTTCTTTTATATAGGCATCTATGTGTTTATTATTTCAAAGATAGCTGAATAATATGCTTCAATATGATTCAATTAACAATTAATCATTTGGGGGGAGGGCTAATTACAAAATGACATTCAACAATAATTGAAATTCTGCTATATTAAATTGCACTGTGCAATCAGTGGAATAGGAAGAATTTTCTGTGTGGAACGTCTAACAATAGCCATTCAGTTTTGTGCAACATATAAAACAGCGTTGCTGTAAATAGTTCATTTTCAGCTGTTTAAGAGAGATGAGCTAGTGGCCATAGCCACCACCACCACGACTCTTCTCTGTTGGCTCTCTTCATTTCCCATGAGTCCCGGTTAAAAATGACCTTCCATGCCTCTCCTCTCTGCTCCAAACCCCCTCAAAGAATAATAAGGACACCAGACACATTAATTAGACGCTCTATTTAGATAAATGTCTGCGAGCGAACGTGAGGTAGTTATTAATATTTCATATTAAAATAATTAAATTCAATTTTTCATTCGAGCCAAATAGAACATCTACATTAGCGTGCATTGCTTTCTCTTCTTACCTCATTCCTGTGCATGCATTTTTATTAAAGCCTTTTATTTTTTTCTTTCACACATTTTCCTGCTCTTTTACTTGCAGTGTTCCCTCTGCAACACTGATTGGGTCAGAATGCCACATAGAGAGAAAGTGCAGGAAATGACTGTTAATTAAAGAGCTGACAGCTCGAATGTCACTTGCTGCGTGTGTAAATGGGAAGTGTGTGTGCGTGTATACATACGTGTGTGTGTGAACCCAAATACACGGACCATCCTTGAACAAATAGGTAACTGTCAAAAGACATTTTTGCCATGGTACTTTCCGCAATTGTTTCAATAAAATTCTAATTTAGCCTTATTGTTCCCTCATCTCCGATCTACGTCCCTTTTCCGATCTCATTTTCCACAGTATCACACTGTAGAGCACTTTTGTGCCCCTGATCTCTTCAAGGTTCAAATCCATCAGCAAAAATCTTAAATGCTTCCATTGTCTCTTGTGTGGGAGGTCAGTTCTCTGTTTCACCTGACCAAAAAGAGCTAAATGGTTGCCAGGGAGACTGGAGATCATTTGTGCGTATGTGTGCGAATGTGTGTGTATCTGTATGCACTTGTGCCTGTGTGTAGCGCTTCTAATGCTTCTATCAGCCTTTAGTCATGCTGGTGTCATTTTGAGAAATAATGCCAAGCCTAACAGTTTGTCTTTCTTCTGTCTGTTACTCAATTGCATAAAAGGCACCCCTGACCTTTAAAAGAGAGAACTAACCGATGAATGAAAGAAAGCCTGGAAGTATTAGCAGTGAGGGCAGGCTCCTGACACAGGAAGTACAATAGATAGAGCTGCAGCAATCACAGAGCGGAGCGTACTGTATAGAATAAATTCATTACTGCTGCAATAAATGGAGCAGAATGCCTAGAAAACTAAGAGAAACTAAGAGCATTCACTCAAATACTACTGTGAGAACTGCAAAAATACTAGTAAAACGCACATATATATTTTTTTTATGAAATATGCACATGTTCAGTGTATAACAGTTTGGCATGCAACATTAAATATGCATGGGGTTCAAAAACCTGAGACAAATTGTACAAGATATTTATTCATTTCAAAAACAAATTTTATTTATTTAACAAATAAATAAACAATAAAAAGAAAAAAGTTACAATTAAACATTCCATGAATGTTGCATGCTTATTGTAATACATTTGCTTATTGGATGACTTTCAAATAGTTTATAAACCAGTTTTTACAAATATAAGGGATTAAAGATGTATTTTTTCATTTACTGCTGCCCTTCAGATGCTACATAAGATATTTACATATCATAACAATTCTCATTCAAAATATTGTTCAAAAGTTTACACCACTGTGTTTCTTAATACCGTGTTTTGTCATCTTGAGCAACATTAAAGTCACACAGTTTTCCTAAATGTGAATAGATCTCAATATCAGATGGCCACAGTTGCGATGAGATCAAATAGATTTTTCAAAGATGCTGACAAATCAATGAATGTAGAACCTAGTTAGTTTCCTGAAGAATAGCAAATCGTGTCACAACTTCATTGTGCACTGTTATCACAAAACATACAAACAATTTTCATTATTTATTTTTTATTTTGTGTGTGTGTGTGTGTGTGTGTGTGTGTGTGTGTGTGTGTGTGTGTGTGTGTGTGTGTGTGTGTGTGTGTGTGTGTAAATGATAAACATCTTTCAGATTCTAAAAGAGCTTTGCAAACTTACACACTCAACTGTAGTGATCTTAAATCTTTAAATATTTCTAATAAATTTTACAACAAAGCATTTCTGTTTTAAATTTCAAGTTATATCTACTGCTTATTTCCAGGTTTAAACTGCCTTTTGTATCCTGGATTTTTAGTGCACTCTTAGACTTTTCAAACCAACATGATCGTTTATTTGTGGGGGGGGGATGGGGGGGGTTAAGAAAGATAATTAAAAACAAATGCTTTTTTTAACCACACAATAAATTTGTACAGTGATTATTTTTTGCTACAGCAAACTGTGAAAGCACACCTATACTTCCCTAAAGCTCAAATCTAAACCAACTTTTGACCTTTCAATCTCCAAAGAATCTTTTCATCAAGATTAATGTTAAATAATGTGCATTTGTTCATGAGTTAGCAGTTTCTGTAGACTAAAAGGCTGGCTGATGATTAGGCCGATATGGAGAGTATTTAGCATGTTATTCTCCCCCTGCTCTCTTTTGGACTCTTCCTTGGCTCCGTGCCTAGTGAGTCTAATTTGGATGAGTACTGCTCGCTTGCCTTTGGGCTCATTAACAACAATATAAACAGTAATTACAGTCATCGGCTAATTAATTCATTGAAAAACGGGCAAAAAAAGGAAAACGCTGAATGGTTAAGAAGGAAGCGTAAATCTTTTGCCAAGATAACAATTTTATGGCAACATTGTTGACATAATTAGCAATTGCACGTGTCACAATACAACTTCAATAATTACAATGCTTTTTTTCTAGAATTCATTTATGTGCATTCCCCTCTTACTGTTTGTAGAGATTTTCACAGTGCCCATCATTGGTGCAATTGTCCCTTGTCTGATATTCTTGATAAAATTGACTAGCCTTACAATCTTCTTTTGTTTCAGAGCCAATAGTGCATTTTATTTTATTTTATTATTTTTTTTTTTCGTCTGGGCATCTATGTTGAGTCTGCAGTGTGCTTAGTCTGGAAAGATATTAAAACAAAAAGACTATTTGACTCTCTGCTCTTCATCATTGGTCTTAATTAGCTTAATTAGTGTAATTACTTAATTGTGGTTAGTTTAAAAAAAATGAATTGCTAAAATACTGGTAAAATTAATTGCTTGTAAGAGAAATTAATGAGCTTATATTTCATTAATATAACTTTGACTAATATGTTTCCTCTTTTTTTCTCATTTAATACTATCACCTATGAAACATACTATATACTGCAAAATATAATGCAATTTGAAAAAAAAATCATAAACGGGAAACTACTGCTTATAGGCCTATTTTTCAATGTACTGCAGTCAGTGTTGGGGAGTAACTAGTTACATGTAACGGCGTTACGTAATTTAATTACAAAATAAATGTAACAGTAATCAGTTACAGTTACTAAGAAAAAATGAGTAATTAAATTACAGTTACTTATGAAAATTGTAGCGATTACAAAGAGGATTACATTTGAATATTTACACACATCCACATACAGCTTATTTCTTTCCCAAATTGCACTAAGACATATGGCCCATAATCTCCGAGACGCGGAAAACACACATTCGTAGAATCCAGTCATAAAAATGGAATTCAGCCTATAACGCGGACGCAATATGACACATTTTGGACGAATAAATCCAAAGTAGGTCAGTACACTTGAATCAAAACCCGATATGGACTGATGTCTGTGAATATTAAGCCGCAAAAAGACTGAAAATGAATCCTGCACGTTCTGCGTGTCTGTGGAAATCAGGCGCTGACTGGACATCGGGAGAACCGGGACTATTCCCGGTGGCCTGGCAGACGATTTGGACTTCTACTTTAATATTGTTATTGTATAATTGCAGGCCGAATATACTAAAGCGATTATTTCCGAATCCGCCATTCGATAATTAAATCTCTAATAAATCATGAATCGGTTAGTCGTGACTGGCAATGGTTGGGCTCGCGCGCTCTCCGCGCCTCCGCCGAACGGTTTGGATCAGACTCCGAGTAATCAATGCGAGAGAGAGAGACCGGAGTGAACTGTGTAAGCGCACAGCTGGAGCAGAGAAGCGACTCTTCTGTTCAGGGTTTCAGGTGCAGGTCAGTTTCATCTGTAAATATGCTAATGTAGTTTTGTCTATTGTAATGTTACAGTTGTAAGTTAGCAGACAAATCATCATATTTTATCATAGGTTTAGGGGGAGCTAGTGCATACAAAAACACAACCCTTAGGAAAATTAATGTAGCCTATGGTATGGCACTAACTGTGGTTTAACTATGGAATTTGTAGTAAAAATAAATTCAAGTGGTAATTCATTTGCCAAAAAACTAGATTGCACTTACAAAACATGGTAAAAGTCAAATAAAAATCTTCAGTATTAAAGTCATGAGAGAGATGGATGGATAATGGAAGTGAAGGTGCTGTTCAGGAGAGAACTCTTAATTACGTTGCAAGTCCCCCAACCTAAGGATTCACATTTTTTCATGTCAGGTCCAAAAAAAAAATAGGGTTGTGGGTGTATGAGTGTGAGATTTCCCAGCCTATTTTTTTCCCAGTCCGCCCCTCATGGAAATCACTTCATGAGCAGGGCCGGCCCGCGGCATAGGCGGTATAGGCAAATGCTAAGGGCGCCACTCATCCATAGGGGCGCCAGAATGAGTGAACGATTGAATTTCTTTTTTTTTTTTTTTTTTTTACATATTTTTTTTTTTATAATAGGCTACTATTTAAAAACCATTAATTCGAAATACTACCAAATAAAGCAAAAAAAAAAAAAAAAAAATTGTCCGGCTCTTCAATCTTCCCCCGCCCATCGAGTACTTGAAGTGCGTCAGAAACAGAGCGCGCGCACGATCAGTTGTTGGTAATTTTTTGTGTAGCGTGCCCGACGCCGCTTCCAATGTAGACAGCACTGCTTTTGTTAACACACAGCTCGTAGAAACGGGCCTGGCAGCTCGCGCCAGTTCTAGACACGGTGAAAGTTTCCTGATTGTGACGGAAGGCCGAATTTACATGACACATTATAAATGAGCATAGATACAGTGCCAAAGAGAAGAGGATAAAGACTGAGGTAAATGTAGTGAATGAACAATTTATTGCATAGGAGTAAGATACTATAATTTTATGGCAGTTATTTTTACCTTAAACTTAATGTTAGCAGTTGTTCTGAGTCCTGAGTCCCTAGACTGTGATTTTGTACAATCATGTCAGTTTTAAGACGCATTTTTTATTATCACTTTTTTTATTAATGTTTTACTCTACAGTTGTGCAGTTTTGGGGGGATACAGTACAGGCCAAAAGTTTGGAAACATTACTATTTTTAATGTTTTTGAAAGAAGTTTCTTCTGTTCATCAAGCCTGCATTTATTTGATCAAAAATACAGAAAAAAATGTAATATTGTGATATATTATTACAATTTAAAATAATTTGTTTTCAATTTATTATACTTTAAATTATCATTTATCTCTGTGATGCAAAGCTGAATTTTCAGCATCATTACTCCATTCTTCAGTGTCACATGTGACATCCGGTCTATCACATGATCCTTTAGAAATCATTCTAATATGATGATTTATTATGAGTGTTGGAAACAGTTCTGCTGTAATGTGTGTGTGTGTGTGTGTGTGTGTGTGTGTATATATATATATCTATATATATATATATGCTAAATCATGAACACAATGACAGGGTGAAATGGGCTGTGATGCATGGGGCGCCTGGTAAAATCTTGCCTAGGGCAGCAAATTGGTCAGGGCCGGCCCTGCTCATGAGCATTTTTTACTTATTTTGAGAAACTATCATCATATCATATACAAAGAGACAGCAGTGTTTCAAAAAGACACCAATGTTTCAGGAGTTTAGTACACAAAATAGGACACATGCTTATTAGATAACCTTATTTGAGTTGATGTATATGCTTTTATTTTTTTATTAACTTTTTCCCCAAACCATTGTTAGATGCAGTTAGATGCCTGTAGTTATGCAAAGATTTGGTTTCAAAAACAGTATATATAAACTATTTCTTTTGATTTTAAATCTGCTTTGAACTTCAGATCAATCTCTAAGTAAAAGGCAGTACTAAAGTCTGATTGTGTGGTGGATGTGTTCAAATGTGATCATCTTAATTCAGGTGATGAAGGATGGTGAAAGTCTGACAGTATTGAGCTCTAAACCTGCATGGTGTAAAATGGTTGAAGATGATTAACAGTTGCAAATTAACATTCATTAGAAGTTTATAAAAGTAATCAAAATGTACTCAAAAGTAATTAGTTACATTACTTTATTAAAGTAATTAAAAAAGTTACACTACTATTACATTTTAAATAGGGTAACTTGTAATCTGTAACCTATTACATTTCCAAAGTAACCTTCCCAACACTGACTGCAGTATACACATGGATCATGTATGGTTAAATATTAATCATTTGATTCATAAATAAATAAATATAAATACATTACGACATATGAGTATATTGTCACATATATTTCAATATATGGAAAGCGGCAATTCCTCATGTATTATTCAATTTATTATCACAATATTTAATGCTGTATATTTTCAACATACATTAAATAATTCAATATATTGAATTATATAAGAACTATATTTATATATTAGGAAATATATTTTCCTTGCCTAAGCGTATTCCTCGCATACATTGCATTCATTTTTCGCATTCTTAAAATAAGATTAGCTTATTTGATTACGTGGTGAAAGTTGAAAATATATTAAAGACTTTAAATTCTTACAATTTTAAAATGAGCAGATTGCATCTTCAGTTATTAATCTGTAATCTAGATAAACTGTGACATTAAGCTTCTGATCTCCCCTGCTGATCTGAGCCTCTTTTAAGCAGTGTTTTTAATGCCTTAATGTAAGAGCAAGATATTTTAGTGACAGACACTGATCGTTGATCAGCAGTGAAAGCAGACAGGCAGAAAGCATGAATGAGCTCCTGGGCCACATGGATACCAGTCTGTAGTGGTGCCAGCTGACTGGTTGCCAGCAATGGAAACTTCCCACAATTAACACAAATTACTGATAGTCTGCCAGCTATCAGCGCCTGGCATCAGCCTCGGAACTGGCAGCCATGCAGAAATAGGAGGTGGGATCATATACAACAATGATAATGTGTGCTCATTCATTATCACCAGTGTCACTGCCAACATGTGTCTCATGTCTCTGCATGTCATTTCTAAGTGGCACAAGAGTGGTGTGTGCACTTATAAAAAAAAATATTATTGTTTAAAATATGAATCATTCGCTAATATACATTTTTATGTATACCTTACACAGGCCCAAATTCAAAAGGAAATCTCAAAGTGTATTACCCTGAAGTCCACCTGCATATCAAATCAGTGAGGTAGCCTATGACAGAAAGTGCTATTTATCTACTCTTGCCATTGTTATCTATTTAACATCCACATTGTCTAAATTCATCTAAATTGGAAAAAATAAAGCACGTGATGTGGCTCATGGTTTTAATATGAGATATTTTCCTAAATCGGTTAGTTGCACATTGAAAAGCACAAAACAAACACATACTGCTGCGGCTTCCAACTGTTAGAATAGAGTTATAGCTCCATCTAATGTTGAAAAGAGGGTGACTATGAATGTACAGAACCAAGTTAGTTTTCTGAAGAAAAACGTTATCACAAAACGTACAAACAATGTTCATCAACTTTTGAATAGGTTAATTTCAACCGGAATAAATATCCTTTATATGATAACTTCGGTTCTGAATTATATAAAACAAAATGCAACTTTCATGATTATTGTTTTTGTGGGCATGTTTTTGTGACATATCAGGACACAACTCTGTATAATGACATGGGTATGACACGGGTATTACAAGGAGAGGGTGACTTATGAGGACATAACGCATGTCCCCATTTTACCAAACGCTTATAAATCATACAGAATGAGTTTTTTGAGAAAGTAAAAATGCACAAAGTTCCCTCTGAGGGTTAGGTGTAGGGTTGGTGTAGGGCCACAGAATATACAGTTTGTACAGTATAAAAACCATTACGCCTATGGGATGTCCCCACTTTTCACAAAAACAAACTGTAGTGATCTTAAATCTTTATATATTTCTAATGTATCTAATTCATTCACATTTAAAAGAACAGAACAAGCACAGATTTCTGCAGCTTCCAAATTTTAGAAAAGAGTTATTGCTCCATCTAATGTTGAAAAGAGGGCGACTATTCACAAGCACCTGGGGACAGATCTCAACATATGAAAGTAAATGTTTCGTTTTATGAAAGGTTTGGGATGTACCTTCCATGCTGTAATAAATAAAAACAATTTTTTGAAAAACTAAAACTACACTGTCGGGGGAAAACAATTACAAAAGCGTGCCTTTTCAAAAGGTACTTTGCACTTTTAAAGTAGGGTTAAAAAAAAAAAAAGATGGCACCTTTAGGTTTTGCACCTTAGGGCACTGCACCAGTGACAGCACTTTTTTACTTGATACAATACTTCTCTACACAAGAGATCTAACTTTACAGAAAGAGTACTACATAACTAACTAAATACATCCCAGGGCTTGAAAGACATAAACTTAGTGTCAAAAGCTTTTGGGAAAATGACAGAAGTTTTAAATCTAAATAATACACATCCATGGAATCTTGTGTAAAGTTATGTGGTTTGGGATGAATAGCAGAAATTTGTGGAGAATATAATGCATATGTTTTATGCACAGTAATTAAGATTTTTATGAAGGTCATTACAGCTTATAGTTATAGTGAAGTAAATGTTAGAACACACAGTACCTTCCGGTTTCAAAGACAAAGGCTTTAAGTCCCAGAATAAAATGCAAGTTTGAGCTGTTTCAACTGAAAGAAACTTGAACTGACTGATCTTAAAATATATCAGTGTCCTTGTTTTGTCTGAAGATTCACACCAGTAAGGTTTTCTTTTTTTTTCTCTCTGTTCTCTCTAAGGCATGTTTATAAAAATTATTAAATGTAAACTGTAGCCTAATCCTGGCTTAGTTTAAGCCCTATCTGTGAAACCAGGCCATAACTGTCACGGCTTACGCTGCTGGAAGGAACACGGAGCCGAGGGATAAACGAAACAAGGATTTATTAAATTATACATAGGCAAGGTAAGTAACAAATAACAGGTGGCAAGTGGCAAGTAACAAGTGGACAAGTAGACAGGTTGACAAGTGACAAGTAGACGAGTTGACCCGACAAAACAGAACTGAAAGGACAAGGCTTATATACAAGGGATAATAGGGAAAACACAGGTGGATGGAATGACTAAATTAACAGGGACATGGAACACATGCGGAAATGACTAGACACACCTGGGAACTAATCAAACCACACACGGAAGACAGAAACTGGGTCACAGGGGCAAAAACACACAAAATGAGTCCAGGTGTGTGACAGTACTCCCCCCTCCCGGTAGGTGCGTCCTCGCACCGTAGAAACAACAAAGGGAGGCGTGGGTGGGAACTTGGGAGGAGGTTCCGGTGGAGGACAGCCTCCCAGGAGGGGGCCAGCAGACAGGGACCACAGAGGAAGGAGCCAGGGAGGAGATGACGGAGGGAGGAGACAGGAAGGATCTGAAGCAGGAGGCACCCGGCAGGACCCAGGCCACAGCCATCACGGCCCAAGGTGGGGCCGACGGAGGAAGGAGCCATGGAGGAGGATTGGTCACCGACTCCAGGGACTCGACCCACGGCAACGGAGCAAGTGGAGGAGGAGCCCGAGGCGGAGAGCCGAAGAGCCAGGGTGACGGGGAGGAGCCGGAGGTCCTAGGCGGAACTGATGGCTCTGGTGACTGACGCGGCGATGTGGATCCGGAAGGCCGCGGTGAGGCCAGAGTGACCGAGGACTGAGGTGTAGCCGAGGGGATGAAGGAGCCTGACGGAGCCGGAGGGACGAGGCGAAGCCGGAGGAGTGGAGTCCCGAGGCATAGGACGGACGACGCCAGACCAAGGCGGAGCCGGAGGAACGAGGGAGCCAGGCAGAGCCTGCGGACTGCCGGGCCACGGCGGAGAGGAAGGAGCCATGGTGGAGCCGACGGGTCAACGGGCCGAGGCGGAGTCCAGGCCTCAGAGGCGGAGGTGAGGGAGACGCCGACCAAGGCGTCGCTGGAGGATGGCGGTCCCGCTGAGCTCGCACCACAATGATAGTAGGCTGAGGGCGAGCAGAGGGGCAGCCAGACGACAGCGGAGGAGGAGGCAGGAGTGGGTGGGAGGGTGGGAATTTTGGAGGAGCAGGCATTGGAGTAAGCTCTGGGGCTGGAACCCTTCCTGGGCTTAACGGAGGATCAGGAGCCCGTCCTGGGCTTAACGGGGGTTCAGGAGCCCGTCCTGGGCTTAACGGGGGTTCAGGAGCCCGTCCTGGGCTTAACGGGGGTTCAGGAGCCCGTCCTGGGCTTAACGGGGGTTCAGGAGCCCGTCCTGGGCTTAACGGGGGTTCAGGAGCCCGTCCTGGGCTTAACGGGGGTTCAGGAGCCCGTCCTGGGCTTAACGGGGGTTCAGGAGCCCGTCCTGGGCTTACAGGAGGATCAGGAGCCCGTCCTGGGCTTACAGGAGGATCAGGAGCCCGTCCTGGGCTTACAGGAGGATCAGGAGCCCGTCCTGGGCTTACAGGAGGATCAGGAGCCCGTCCTGGGCTTACAGGAGGATCAGGAGCCCGTCCTGGGCTTACAGGAGGATCAGGAGCCCGTCCTGGGCTTACAGGAGGATCAGGAGCCCGTCCTGGGCTTACAGGAGGATCAGGAGCCCGTCCTGGGCTTACAGGAGGATCAGGAGCCCTTCCTGGGCTTAACGGAGGATCAGGAGCCCGTCCTGGGCTTAACGGAGGATCAGGAGCCCGTCCTGGGCTTAACGGAGGATCAGGAGCCCGTCCTGGGCTTAAAGGAGGATCAGGAGCCCGTCCTGGGCTTACAGGAGGATCAGGAGCCCGTCCTGGGCTAACAGGAGGATCAGGAGCCCGTCCTGGGCTTACAGGAGGATCAGGAGCCCGTCCTGGGCTTACAGGAGGATCAGGAGCCCGTCCTGGGCTTACAGGAGGATCAGGAGCCCGTCCTGGGCTTACCGGAAGATCAGGAGCCCGTCCTGGGCTTACCGGAAGATCAGGAGCCCGTCCTTGGCTTAACTGAGAAACTGACATAGGTGAATAGGAAACCCCCTCATTTTGACCCATTTGGCGCTCCACATTATGCTCCCTCGTGGTGGGCAGTGTCGCCGGCTCTCGCACCTGGTCTGACGGGTTGCTCTCTGGCTCTCCGTCATCGGTGGGCTCGGGCTTATGCCTCGTACCGTGGGGAGATTGTAGGCTGGGCTCTGGGTCCAGAGTGGACCTGGCGAGATCCTCCATTGGGCCGACCGTGAGAGGTGACCCATTTCTCACCAGATTCCACTCTATAAATGCGGCGAAATCCTCCCGAGGACCATCTTCGGGCGACAACGCTCTGCACCTGGAGTTCAGGCTGGCGTGATAAAAGGTGCAGAGCGCGTGGTCCGGGTAGCTGGTGGCATTAGCTATCCAGAGAAACCGTTTGGTATGGTCCTCGAGAGACAGTCCCTCCTGCTCCAGCAGGAGGAGGAGGTATTCGGGGCGATAGAGGGGATCCATGACACACTGCGGAAAGAAAAAGACTGTGAAAAAACGGAAAACAAAACGGAGGGAAAACACGCAGTTTTTAACTTTTTAGGTCGGGTCTTCTGTCACGGCTTACGCTGCTGGAAGGAACACGGAGCCGAGGGATAAACGAAACAAGGATTTATTCAATTATACATAGGCAAGGTAAGTAACAAATAACAGGTGGCAAGTGGCAAGTAGACGAGTAACGAGTTGACGAGTTGACCCGACAAAACAGAACTGAAAGGACAAGGCTTATATACAAGGGATAATAGGGAAAACACAGGTGGATGGAATGACTAAATTAACAGGGACATGGAACACATGCGGAAATGACTAGACACACCTGGGAACTAATCAAACCACACACGGAAGACAGAAACTGGGTCACAGGGGCAAAAACACACAAAATGAGTCCAGGTGTGTGACAATAACCTTGTAGGTTGTTTTTTTTTTTTTTTTTTTTTTTTTTTTTTGAGGGTGCGCTTATTTTTGGATGTTAATTTATGTATAGATGCTTACCTTAAAGTCAGAAGCCTACAATATTAGCATTTATATAATTGATTTAAAAAAAAAAAAATAAAAACTGATTTTAACAAGATAGCAGAATTTCTATAATTTCTTTTAGCTTTCTTTTTCTATAAATACATAGATTTATTTATTTATTTATTTTCAGTTTTCACTGTTTTGTCGAATAAAGAAACATTACACTCTTCTAATGAACCAAGCCAGCAGGCTTGTTACGTCTAAATTTTATGCTAACATTGTGTGTTGCTAAAGTATACAGATGCATCTCAATAAATTAGAATGTTGTGGAAAAGTTCATTTCAGTACTTCAACTCAAATTGTTGAATTATGAACTTTTCCACAACATTCTAATTTATTGAGATGCACCTGTAGGCTACATAACAAAACGTTATAAAAAATGACAGGCTACTGCTTTCCAAGAGCAATATTAAAAGTAATAACTGAAAAGGAACGTCATGTCATTTACTCAACAAACCCATGTGACTCTTTAGTCAGTCATACTAGATGAGAGGAAAGTAAACGGTTAAACTCTACCATACTACATAACAATACTCCATAAGAAAGCCATTCTAGGACTTGTTGGTTCATCACATTCCACAAATGCTTGATTGGATTGAGATTTGAGGAATTTGGAGGCCATGTCAGCTCCTCAAACTCGTTGTTTTGCTCCTCAAACCATTCCTGAACCATTTTTGCTTCATGGCAGGATGCATTATTCTGCTGAAAGAGCCCACAGCCAACAGGGAATACTGTTTCTATGAAAGGGTGTACATGGTCTGCTACAATGCTCAGGTAGGTTGTCCGTGTCAAAGTAACATCCACATGGATGGCAGGACCCAAGCATCATACTGCCTTCGCTGGCTTGTCTTCCTCCCATAGTGCATCCAGGTGCCATGTGTTCCCCAGGTAAGCGAAGACTCGCACCCGGCCTTCCACATGATGTAAAAGAAAATGTGATTCATCAGACCAAGCTACCTTCTTCCATTGCTCCGTGTTCAGATCTAATGCTCATCTGTCCACTGTTGGCACTTTCTGCGGTGAACAGGGGTCAGCATGGGTACCCTGACTGGTCTGTGGCTGTGCAGCCCCATCTGCAACAAACTGATGCACTGTGTATTCTGATATTCTGACACCTTTCCATCAGAACCAGCATTAACTTATTGAGCAGTTTGAGCAACAGTAGCTCCCCACGTGCATCGGTGACCCTGTCGCCTGTTCACTACTGTTCCTTCCTTGGTCCACTTTTGGTAGATAATGACAGCAGACCGGGAACTGTTCTTTGTTGTTACTGTAACACCACTAGATGTCAGTAAATGCGTAGACTTGAAAATATTTTCTTTGACTCTTGCTATGTCGGGCAGAATGCAGGCTATATATTTTATATCCAAAACATGCATAATGTCAAATCAATCGGCTCCTTCTTACAAATTGCATATTTAATCTCTGTTGTCGTATTAAATACTAGCCTATACTAGCCTATAAGTAAATTCCAACACACCTAATGACTAATACTAAGACTTGTTATGGAAATCTAAAAACATTAGAAAACAATAGATTAGCGAAGATGCAAGGCGGTAGAGTTATTAAGATGTTTGAAATTCATTAGACATTCATATTTTAAAAAAACTTAAACTCTTTGTGGCTGTTATGTTTTGAGCCCAAACTAACTCAAAATAGTCATAAATATACCGGTATGCCCTTCACGTTGCACAAGGCTTAATTTCTAGAGGAAAAAAAAATCATTTAAATTAATTAAATAATTTAACTACGTGACATTATAATATAAAACCAATATTAAAATGTCCAGAAAAACATCCTTGTTATTGCAAAAAAATTTGAATTACCATTTTATGTGTTTTATAATAATTGTATTATTTTTAATGTATGCAATAATATAAATAAATCGAACGACAACTCCATTTGATCTAAAGGTATCAAACCAACTGTAAAATATTCAGAATATTATTCCCTGTAATGCACAAGGCTTAGTTTTTTTTTTTTTTTTTTTTTTTGATTATGTCTTTATTGTTTTTATATAGGCTTCAATACTGAATCCATATTTTTCAAATGTTTATTATACTATTATACAGATTTACTTTTATATAGTCAGACTTAAAACTATATATTCAGATTAATTCTATATATTCACATTTATAACTATATACAGATTCACATTTTTTATATTCAGACATAACTATATATTCACATTTATAACTATACAGATTTACATTTTTATATTCAGACTTATAACTATATATTCAGATTTACATTTATATATTCAGATTTATAACTGTATATTCAGATTCATTCTATATATTTAGATTTATAACTATATATTCAGAATAAACTATATATTCAGATCTACTTCTATATATTCAGACTTATAAATATATATTTAGATTTACATTATATTCAGACTTATAACTATATATTCAGATTTACATTTATATATTCAGACTTATAACTATATATTCAGATTAATTTTATATATTCACATTTATAACTATATATACAGATTTACATTTTTATATTCAGATTTATAACTATATATTCAGATTTACTTCTATATATTCAGATTAATTCTATATATTTAGATTTATAACTATATATTTGTTACGTTCATGGACTTTCTGTTCCCTTATTTGGTCATCTTCCTTTTCTTGTTTTATTAATTGATTGATCCCCACCTGTCTCTAGTTCCCTCATTACCTCCTGTGTGCTTAAATACCCTGTCTGTTTAGTTCTTCTTCATCCGTGATTAAGTTAAGGTATTGTGATCTAATGATGTTAATGTGTTGTATATTGTCTGTTATCTCCTTAGATGTTCAGTAAACTCCTCTTTTTGATTAAGATCCTCCTCGAGCGCTTTATTGTTACAGTAGCAAATACCCAGTTGTAACAGAATCACGGACCCAAACAGTTTAGTTAGCAGAGTTTTTCTTTCTTTTCGTTTTTTGTTTTCCTCCGTCTCCCAGAATGGTGATTCCAGCAGTCCAACTCCTATGCCTGGAGCAACTGGACCATTCGCTGGAGGACCATACCAAGGACTTTCTTGATTTGGCGTGCATTACCCACTTCCCCGGTGTAAGTCACGCCTACCAGCGAACGGTCCCCAAGAGAATTTCGTCGCTTTCGTGGAGTGGGTGCTGGAGAAAAATGGATCTTCATGGACCATCTGCACCGCCGAAGAGGATATCTCCAGCCCCACTCCCGACCCAGAGACCAGCCAACCGCCATCACGCTGCATGGAGCCAGAGCCCACTGCAGCCGCAGAGCCCAAGCCTTCCACCGACAGGGAGCAAGACCTCGAGAGCGCGACTGACCAGGTGTGTGAGCCGGCAACACCGTGCGTCGTGGGAGTTTTAGTGGAGATCGAGGGCGCGGAGGAAAGCCCTGCCCACACTTCTGCAACTGAGGGTGAGCTGTTTTCGGCTTCTGAAAATTATATGGAGCAATTTATGGACCTATGGAGGTAATTCCTGAATCCCCTGTTTCTCCGTTGGTTCCGTCCAGCCCTGTTCCCCCTGTATACCCTCTCAGTCTCCCACTCCCACCTAGTCCAGTCAGTTCCTCTGCTCCATTTCCGCTGGTTCCACTCAGCCCTGAATCTTCTGTTTCTCCGCTGGTTCCGCCCAGCCCTGAGTTTTCTGTTTCTCCGCTGGTTCCGCCCAGCCCTGAGTTTTCTGTTTCTCCGCTGGTTCCGCCCAGCCCTGAGTTTTCTGTGTCTCCTGTATTCCCTCCCAGCCTCCCTCTCCCACCTCCTCCTAGACCTGCCAGTTCCCCTGCTCCACTTCCGCTGGTTCAATCCAGCTCCGTATCTCCTTTCTCTCTGCTGGCTCTGTCCAGCCCTGATCCACCTGTTTTTCCTCCCATCCTTCCTCTCTCATCTCCTCCTAGACCAGCCAGTTCCTCGAGCTCATCTCTGCTGGTGCCAGTCTGTCCCGCAGCTCACCCTCAGTCCACGCCATCTGGGTGCGATGGTTTGCCGCTGGACTGCCAGTCTCCAGCTCCGCCTTGGCGTGTGAATTCCCTGTCTCCGCCTCCAGCCTTAGAGCCCTGGACTCCTCCTCAGTCCTTTGACCCAGCGGCTCCGCCTTGGCTCTTAGCTCCCTCGTCTCCATAGTGGCCTGGCATCCCACCTGCTCCACCGGGCTCCCTTGTCCCTCTGGCTCCACCTTGGTCAGTCGTCGACCATCCGCCGCCTCGGGACTCCATTCCTCTGGCTTCACCTCGTCACTCCATCCCTTCGGCTCTGTCAGGCTCCTCCTTCCCTCTGGTTCCACCTCCATCCTCAGTCGTTCCGGCTCTGCAGCGGTCTTCCAGGGCCCCGCCTCCGCCTTGGTCGCCTGAGCCTTCTGCTCCACCTAGGCCCTCCGGATCCTCTGCTTCACCCTGGCTCTGCGGCTGCGCTGCTCCATCTTGGGCTCCTCACCCACCGGTGCTGTCTCCGTCTGTCGGCCCCCTGGTGTCATCGGCCCCTTCTCCACCATGGCTCCTCCCGCCGTCGACTCCACCGTGGATCTCCATCCTGGCTGGTCTCTGGAGGACCATCTGGCTCCTCCTGCTCCGGGCTCCTCCCTGGCTCCTCCCCCCATCCACTCCACCCTGGTTCCCAGCTCCTTGCTCCCTCTTCGCCTGCCCCTTGCCTGCCCCATGCCGCCTCCAGAACCCCCACCCTCCCTCCGCTGGTATTCCTCTTGCGGTGCGAGGATGCACCGTTCCGGGAGGGGGCGAACTGTTACGTTCATGGACTTTCTGTTCCCTTATTTGGTCATCTTCCTTTTCTTGTTTTGTTAATTGATTGATCCCCACCTGTCTCCAGTTCCCTCATTACCTCCTGTGTGCTTAAATACCCTGTCTGTTTAGTTCTTCTTCGTCCGTGATTAAGTTAAGGTATTGTGATGTAATGATGTTAATGTGTTGTACATTGTCTGTTATCTCTTTCGATGTTCAGTAAACTCCTCTTTTTGATTAAGACCCTCCTCGAGCGCTTTATTCTTACACTAGCAAATACCCCGTTGTAACAATATTCAGATTTACATTTATATATACAGACTTATAACTATATATTCAGATTAACTATATATATATTCAGATTTACATTTCTATACTCAGATTTATAACTATATATTCAGATTTATATATTCAGACTTATAACTATATATTCAGATTTTCATTTATATATTCAGATCTATAACTATATATTCTGATTAACTCTATATATTCAGATTTATATATACTGTATATATATTCAAATTAATTCTATATATTCAGATTATCATTTTTATATTCAGATGAATTCTATATATTCAGATTTTTAACTATATATTCAGATTAATTCTATATATTTAGATTTATATCTATATATTCAGATTTATATCTATTCAGGTTATTTCTATATATTCAGATTTATAACTATATATTCAGATTTGCATTTATATATTCAGATTAATTCTATATATTCAGATTTATAACTATATATTCAGATTTGCATTTATATATTCATATTAATTCTATACATTCAGATTTATATCTATATATTCATATTAATTCTATATATTCAGATTTATAACTATATATTCAGATTTGCATTTATTTATTCAGACTTATAACTATATATTAAGATTTACAGCCGTGGTCAAAAATATCGATTTCCTTGGTAAATATGATCAAAGAAGGCTGTGAAAATTAATCTGCATTGTTAATCCTTTATATATATATTATATTATATAAGGATTAACAATGCTGGTTGGTTTGATACCTTTATCTCAAATAGTGTCAGTTTAATTAATTTAAGTGGATACAGTGTAATAAACATGAAAAAGATGGATTCATTACTGTATATTAAAATAATAAAGGCATAATCTGAAAAATCAAGCCTTGTGCATCATAATATTCAGAATATTTTATATTTGGTTTGATATCTTTATCTCAAACGTATCAGAGTTTAATTAATTTAAGTGGGTACAGTATAATATACATATGAAAAAATATGGATTCAGTACTGTATACAAAAATAATAAAGGCATAATCTAAAAAAAACACACCTTGTGCATCATAGGGAATAATATTCTGAATATTTTACAGTTGGTTTGATAACTTTATCTCAAATAGTGTCAGAGTTTCATCAATTTAAGTGGGTACAGTATATAAAACATTAAAAAATATGGATTCAGTACTGTATATAAAAACAATAAAGGTATAATATGAAAAACAAAGCCTTGTGCATCATAGAGAATAATATTCAGAATATTTTACAGTTGGTTTGATACCTTTATCTCAAACGGCATCAGAGATTAATTAATTTAAGTGGGTACAGTATAATAAACATATGAAAAATATGGATTGTATATAAAAACATTACAGGCACAATCGAAAAAACTAAGCCTTGTGCATTATAGGGAATAATATTCTGAATATTCTACAGTTGGTTTTATGGATTTATATGAACAACAGACATCTCGCTTCAAAAAGGACTGGACTGTTGCTGAGTGGTACAAAGTTATGTTCTCTGATGAAAGTAAATATTGCATTTCCTTTGGACATCAGGGTCCCAGAGTCTGGAGGAAGAGAGGAGAGGCACACAATCCACGTTGCTTGAGGTCCAGTGTAAAGTTTCCACAGTCAGTGATGGTTTGGGGTGCCATGTCATCTGCTGGTGTTGGTCCACTGTTTTTTCTGAGGTCCAAGGTCAACACAGCTGTATACCAGGAAGTTTTAGAGCACTTCATGCTTCCTGCTGCTGAATAACTTTATGGAGATGCAGATTTCATTTTCCAACAGGACTTGGCACCTGCACACAGTGCCAAAGCTACCAGTACCTGGTTTAAGGATGGTATCCCTGTTCTTAATTGGCCAGCAAACTCGCCTGACCTTAACCCCATTGAAAATCTATGGGGTATTGTGAAGAGGAAGATGCGATATGCCAGACCCAAGAATGCAGAACAGCTGAAGGCCACTATCAGAGCAACCTGGGCTCTCATAACACCTGAGCAGTGCCACAGACTGATCGACTCCATGCCACGCCGCATTGATGCAGTAATTCAGGCAAAAGGAGCCCCAAATAAGTATTGAGTGCTGTACATGCTCATACTTTTCATTTTCATACTTTTTAGTTGGCCAAGATTTCTAAAAATCCTTTGTATTGGTCTTAAGTTATATTCTACTTTTCTGAGATACTGAATTTGGGATTTTCCTTAGTTGTCAGTTATAATCATCAACAGTAAAAGAAAAAAAACACTTGAAATACCAGTCTGTGTGTAATGAATGAACATAATATACAAGTTTATATTTTTGAATGGAAATAGTGAAATAAATCAACTTTTTGATGATATTCTAATTATATGACCAGCACCTGTATTTATGACTATCTGAGTTAGTTTGGGCTCAAAACATAACATCCACAAAAAGTTTAATTGACGAAAAAATAACGAATGTTTAATGAATGTCAAACGTCAAACTAACTTTACCGCCATCGAAGACGCACCAATATTGCCTGAAATATGCAACAAAATACATAAGTATATATAATGATTACAATAACATCCCCTCTCTCAGGGGGAAGGCGTGCCGCGCAGATGACGTCTTCAAACAGTTCTCGTGCCACTGCCACATTCCCCCAGCAGCGCCACGGTTGAGAGAAAGAACGCGTTTTCGGTTTAATTCCTCCACACTTCTTGTTCTGTTCTGCGTTGTTGCGTAGGACCCTACGGCTTGTTTTGTTCCTTGGCTTCCTCCAGTCGTCTGCTGAAAGTTTGTTGCCGTGAGTAACGTTATAGTTTCTTAAAGTTTGCCGCTGTTTGTCGTTCTTTCTTTGAACTCTGTGTTTGTTTTATTGTTCAACTCATGACTGTGTTTTGGTGACTATGATAAACAACGTAAAACGTAAAACTATCTGAAGAGGATGACAAACGACAGCGTTTCTTCTCATCAATAACCTTGGTTTTTAACATATCTCGGTTCTTTTTAAGATGACATAACGTGTGTTTTTAGCCAGTTAGCTTGATAGTAGGAAGTCTCTTTAAACTTCAGCTTGTAAACTTAACGCTAAACCGAAGGCAAACTAATTACACTCTGTTTAACTCCTGAGTCAAAAATTTTGACTGTCTCGGAGAGCGATTAGTTTGTCATAACCGTTAGACACCAACAAGACCAGATGATCCGGAGCGGGGTCAAGTTGGGTTTGTTTTCGATATTCGTGACACATTCAGCGGTAAACGCCAATAACTCCAAAACGAATTGCCCTAAAAAAATCTGAGCAGTGTGACCGCCAAAAGGGCAAAGTTGATCATGTTTCACATCCATCTTTTACTTGATTTTCCCTCGATATAATAAGCACGGCCCCTACAAGCCGTCGCAATGTGCAGAAAGCCGGGAGAGAACGCTCTCAGCAGAGCCTTCAGTTAGGGACCGTGGGGAAAGTGCAAACTTTCTTCGTTTTTTGCTATAGCTCAGTAGGTGTTTTTGTAATAGCTTTTTAGTTAAAGGGCAAATAGACATGAAACCAGTGTCAATCAATAGTGGGGGACAGTGGACATTTTTAACAACCTTTCTTTTTACCACTACTGGTAGAAAAGGGAATTGCATGTCCAAAATTAACCTTCTTTTTGTAATAACTTTCTACAACAGGAAGATAGAGACATGAAACCAGTGTCAATCAATAGAGGGAGAGAGTGGATATTTTTCACAATTTTCTTTCTTTACCCCAAGTGGCTGAATAGGGAATTTCATGTCCAAAAATAACCTTTATAGATATAGAGATGAAACCAGTATCACTCAATAGAGGGAGAGAGTGGACATTTTTCACATCCTTTCATTTTACCCCAAGTGGCTGATTAGTGAATTGCATGTCCAAAATTAACCTTCTTTTTGTAATAACTTTCTACGGCAGTGAGACAGATACATGAAACCAGTGTCAATCTATAGAGGGGGACAGTGAACATTTTTCACAACCTTTCTTTTTATCCCTACTGCTAGGAAAGGGAATTGCATGTCCAAAATTAACCCCCTTTTTGCAATAACTTTCTACAGCAGGAAGATAGACACATTAAACCAGTGTCAATCAATAGAAGGAGAGAGTGGATATTTTTCACATCCTTTCATTTTACCCCAAGTGGCTGATTAGGGAATTGCATGTCCAAAATTAACCTTCTTTTTGTAATAACTTTCTGCAGCAGTGAGACAGAGACATGAAACCAGTTTCAATCAATAGAGGGAGAGAGTGGACATTTTTCACAACCTTTCTTTTTACCCCTACTGGTAGAAAAGGGAATTGCATGTCCAAAATTAACCTCCTTTTTGTAATAACATTCTACAGAAGTGAGACAGAGACATGAAACCAGTGTCAATCAATAGAGGGGGACAGTGGACATTTTTCACAACCTTTCTTTTTACCCCTACTGGTAGAAAAGGGAATTGCATGTCCAAAATTAACCTCCTTTTTGTAATAACTTTCTACAGCAGGGAGACAGAGACATGAAACCAGTGTCAATCAATAGAGGGGGACAGTGGACATTTTTCACAACTTTTCTTTTTACCCCTACTGCTAGGAAAGGAAATTGCATGTCCAAAATTAACCTCCTTTTTGTAATAACTTTCTACAGCAGGGAGACAGAGACATGAAACCAGTGTCAATCTATAGAGGGGGACAGTGGACATTTTTCACAACCTTTCTTTTTACCCCTACTGCTAGGAAAGGAAATTGCATGTCCAAAATTAACCTCCTTTTTGTAATAACTTTCTACAGCAGGGAGACAGAGACATGAAACCAGTGTCAATCTATAGAGGGGGACAGTGGACATTTTTCACAACCTTTCTTTTTACCCCTACTGGTAGGAAAGAAAAATGACTTTTCTTCAACAGTTTTGTTTCAACATACCGGTTGATCAAAACATACTTTAACACTACGACAGAAATTTTTATTTAGTTTTATTCATTAACTTTTAGTAGTTTTTTTTTTTTTTTTTTTTGCAACACAACATTATTTGTATTTATTTATTTATTATCTGGAAAATCGCATTTGTGTATGTGTGTGTGTGTGTGTATATATATATATATATATATATATATATATATATATTATACATACATTACTCTTTTTTCTATTTTATTAAAATGTTTTTAGAAGTAAATCAATATCAATAACTATTAACATTTTACAATATTTAAAGTCTAACATATATAAAAGCTAAAATCTATTGAATAAAAACCAAAAAAGAGCTTAATTGGAGAAAAGTGTTTGGCAGTAACATTAAAGTTACACACAGATTTTAAGATTTTGAAATCATGTGCCTCAAACTTTTGGGAATATTTCCTGTTCATAAATGTAGGGGTGTAGTTAAAATCAATCTCGGCCAATACAGCAAAACATTTGCAAATTTACAAATAAAATATAAAAGATAAACACACACACACACACACACACACACACACACACACACACACACACACACATATATATATGTTCGAACATCACTATTTAAAAAAAAAAATCCAAAATTTGTTTTTAAAATAAAAAATTATTTAACATTTAAAAATTATTTTATAACATGAAATTTAGAGGTTACGGTTCGGGGCAGCCACCAGCCATTGGAAAGTACCCAAAAAATTATAATTATGATACAGTTTTAAGTTTACTGATATTTTACATTTTATGGGGGGGTTTAAATAAATAACACAAGGATCTTGGTAAATATCTAATGTTTGAATACTTAAATGCATTTTTCAATTGTTATTTGGTTGTGGGACATTACTTGGCACCAATTCTGTGCTGCTCATATTCATATCAGACATTTTAGTTGACAGATGAAGGCTGTGATACTGTAGTTGTTCACTAGATGGATAGGATAAGAAAGGTGAGCAAGGTCCTGCTAAATTCAAGAAGATACAATGACCAACAAATACATCAATTATGTTAGTATGTACTGTAAGTATAGTATTATTACTGCACTACTAGATCATTAAAATAATTTAAATAATGTTTTTACATAATTACAAGTTTTGGTAGTATTTTAAAAATAGGTCTAATTTGTTAACACTATTTAATGCATTACTATACATTAACTGAATATGAACAATATATATTTTTGGAGCATTTATCAATCTTTTAATGTTTTAATGTTACTTGATTTATTTTTGTTCATGTTGATCCACGGTACATTAACTGATGTTAACAGATACACAACTGAAAGTTAATAATGTATTTTTAGTATGTAATTATAGAATTAATACTATAAAACATATTGTTCAAGTTAACATGCACTGTAAACATATTAAAGGAACATTCCACTTTTTTGGAAATGGGCTCATTCTCAAACTCCCAGTTTATACCATTTTTGAATCCATTCAGCCGATCTCAGGTTTTGAGACCAGCAGCATGGCATTCAGAAATGACCAAAGAGTATGGATATTTTTCCTATTTAAAACCTTCCTCTTTTGTAGTTATATTGTGTACTAAGACCGGTGGAAAATGTAAAGTTGTGATTTTCTTGGCCGATATGATTAAAAACTATACTCATTCCGGTGTAATAATCAAGGAATGGTGCAGCCATAACATGAGCGCAGCAGTCGCAGTGATATCACTGCAGTAAAACTCAACTTATTAACTCTGGGGGAGTTGGAGAATGAGCATATTTCCAAAAAAAGGGGAGTGTTCCTTTAAACCTTATTGTAAACCATTATTAAAGGTTTATATTTTGTTGTCTGTGTGCATGGTGTTTAACCATTTCATTGCTGTAACCCTTAAAACCATACTGCCAAACGGTTAATATCAATGCATGCACACCTCTTTCCCAATGACACTAGAGGATGGTGGTTGCACTAGTGACTTGGGCTCGTCATTGCAGCTTGAAGCATTTTGTACTTTAATTTAGTAATGGCATTTTCCACCAGGGAGATGTAAAAGCAGTGTCAGTTAATAGAGGCGGACAGTGATCAACTTACACAACCTCACATTTAATCCTTACTGTTGCACAAGGTAGTTGCATTTACAAATTGTACCTTATTTACATCCTGACAATTACGAAATTTATGTAATGCAGAATGATCCTGTTAATACTGTAAACTAATTTAAAATGACAACAGCCAACAGTACAATAGCCTTTTTGACTGAACTGGTATTTATACACTGATCAAAAATTTATACTGATTTTAAAATTTACTGATTTTAACATTTATAAGGAGCTGATCAAAACAAAAACAACAACAAAAAAACATTCAAGAGTAAATGATATATTTTAACACCTACACTTGTAAAGTACTTTTTACTTATAGAAAACACACAATCACTTTCTCGTCTTCCATTTTTGTACCTCTTTTTAATTCATTCCGAGACAGACAGAGTGGTACCATTTTTTACAGTTGCTGCACTGAATCTAGTGGAAATAAAAATTGTCACAAGTAAACTTAATTTTTAATTATATTGAACATATGTTATGTTCGGGAACCCAGGGAAACACAGGACACGAGAGATCCAAACGCACTGTGAGTTTAATGGGTAATCCAAATTCAGAATCCAAAAAGCAGGGGTCAAAACCAAAAATCCATACAAACAAACAAACAGGAATAGGAACAGGAACAGGAATAGGAATAGAACTTGAAACTGGGTGACGGAAAGAAAGGACTCCATGAAAACAAACAGAAACAGACCGGTTAATATAGGCAGGGTAATGACTATCAAGTGAAGACACCTGAGTGCAATTAACAGGAGTGCAATTACTGTGATGAAGGGACAAGGCTTTGTGGGAATTGTAGTGCCTGTGGTGAGGTGCCTATGGGGAAGTGAGACCACTAGTGGAGACTCAGGGAAACAGAGACCAGACAGTGTGACAACATATTAAGTTAAAAATAAACTGTAATTCATTCTTTTATTACTCCATTATTAAGATATTAATTGTAATTTCAGCTTAAAATCATCAAATTGAAATATAGACAATTGAACAAATAGTAAAAATAATAAAACCTTTTGATCTGTATTGGCCTAATACAAAATACTACTTAATATTTGATGTAAAGTCATTTCTGTATTAACTGCATACTAATTATCGGCATAATAATTATCTATTTAGTTGAAATAATTTAACATTTCAGCTCTACAGATTGTATAATACCTCATCTTCATGGGGAAGTTGTGGCCTAGTCCCAGCTGCTCCTCGGGCGCTGCAGCATAAATGGCTGCCCACTGCTCCGGTGTGTGTTCATGGTGTGTGTTAAATGCACTTTGGATGGGTTAAATGCAGAGCACAAATTCTGAGTATGGGTCACCATACTTGGCTGAATGTCATGTCACTTCACTAATTACTAATTTCTCAATGAAGGAGCCATGCTTCCAACTGGACACTCTTTTCCACACAGGGAGCAATGCTGCTTGGGGTTAAATACTGAAAATACAATATCACAAATCAAAATTTATTTTAACCATTTGGTCAGACAGACAGACAGACCGACCAGTGTATCGACAAACAGATAGACAGACAGACATACACTAACCTGAAGGATTATTAGGAACACCATACTAATACTGTGTTTGACCCCCTTTTGCCTTCAGAACTGCCTTAATTCTATGTTGCATTGATTCAATAAGGTGCTGAAAGCATTCTTTAGAAATGTTGGCCCATATTGACAGGATAGCATCTTAGAGATTTGTGGGATGCACATACAGGGCACGAAGCTCCTGTTCCACCACATCCCAAAGATGCTCTATTGGGTTGAGATCTGGTGACTTTGGGGCCATTTTAGTACAGTGAACTCATTGTCATGTTCAAGAAACCAATTTGAAATGA
This sequence comes from Carassius carassius, assembly GCF_963082965.1. Lineage (NCBI taxonomy): Eukaryota > Metazoa > Chordata > Actinopteri > Cypriniformes > Cyprinidae > Carassius > Carassius carassius. The sequence goes on from NC_081778.1 coordinate 11,194,846, forward strand.
TTCGAGCTTTGTGACATGGTGCATTATAGTAACCAGCAGAGGATGGGTACATGGTGGTCATAAAGGGATGGACATGGTCAGAAACAATGTTCAGGTAGGTCGTGGCATTTAAACGATGCCCAATTGGCACTAAGGGGCCTAAAGTGTGCCAAGAAAACATCCCCCACACCATCACACCATTACACCAACACCACCAGCCTGCACAGTGGTAACAAGGCATGATGGATCCATGTTCTCATTCTGTTTATGCCAAATTCTGACTCTACCATCTAAATAAATCTAAATACCATCATAAATATAAAATAGGTACATATAACAGTGTTCTTTATAAGTGGATAGCATGTTCTATCCACTAAATCAGAAAGATGTATTTTAATGTTGTCTCATAACATTTTTTTTTCAGGTACCTTTATTTGTAATTGCATAGACATAAAACCATACATTGTTGACAAGGATTGTGCTATATGTAGTGAAGTAAAGCAACATGATGGTGAAGTATAATAATAACAAATACTTGGAATTTGTGGAGTTTATCCCATCCACATGTACCTGGCATATAATTTGTATATTTACACAAAACTCCTGTCATTGTGTCAACAGTGTATGGTTTATGTCTATCCTTTATGTTTTTGTAAGCATAATGAACTCTTAACTCTACTTATCACAATTTGTTAGTTTGGACTTGGTCTGTCTTTCATACTTTGTCATTTGACCTATATTTTGTCTCACATTTTGATTACATAAGTTCACCTGTGGTGTTGCTAATTATTTCATTTGTTCTGTCTAGTTACGTTCTTGTCCTTTTAGTTTGACTTTGTCGGGTAATGTTTTTGACCTCATGACTGCTATCTGTGGATACCCTTTTCCTATGTCATGTGGAATAAATACCTTCTGAATCTTCTCCCATGTGCACCTTTTTCTACAACCTAGCTTCAGTGTGAAACTACAAAATATAAGGTTCTTTAAAAGTTTAAGATCTTAAGAACTACCATCACCATGTTTCAAGTGAAAACACTTTATTAGTAATATGTAGTAACCAAACCACAATAAAATAAAATAACTATTCATTCATGCAAATTAAATACATGTAATTAATTAAAATAATTAGTAACACTATATTTCAGGGTATATTAACCAGTTGCTTATAAGTATGCATATTTATAGAATATTAGCCATTTATTAGTAGTAAGCACATATTAACAGCGGTGTAAAATACTTGAGTCATTTTACTTGATTACTGTACTTAAGGATTATTTTGGGGGATTTGTACTTTACTCAAATACAATTTAAACTGACTACTTGTACTTTTACTTGTTTACATTTCTGTGGAAAAAAACAGTGCTTTTTACTCCTTACAATTTTATTTAATCTTGAAAAGTACATTATATTTTTATTTTATCTTATGCACATTAAATATGGTAAACAGAAAGTCAAACGTGTGTGCCTGACGGGGGAACTAATAATCATTGTTTTCATGCATCAAACACACACATTTCTACTTTAATTATTACTTTTGTCAGGTAAATGTCTGGCTTCAAAAGTTCACCATCAAATCTGAGGGAGCATATTGAGGTAGCAAAGTTGCGTTTCCCCCACAAAAAAAGTTTATTCCTTATTTGTTCTGTTTTGATAGAGCCATTAGCTATGATAAACTGAATGCACAAAATAGTGCAAATAAAATCTGTGATGAGAATTTAAATGCTAATAATATTTTTGTGGGATTTTTTTCTCATTAATCTAATTACTCACAAATAACAATTTATCAATATTTGCTAGGAAAAAACTACTGTATAAATGCCCAAAATAAAAATTGTAAAGATTAATTGTCCTTTTAGACAGTGACGCTGAATAGACAACACAAATAAAGTGGACTTTAAAAATGTTGTATGTATTAATTCTAAGACTCTCCTCATTAATTGAACACATTCTTGTTTTCTGTTTGGAATATATTTCTAGCCTCTCCATCACATCTTGCTCTTCTGTCACAGTCTTGTGTCTTTCTGTCACTGTCTTCTGTGAGTGTTGTGTTTGTTTGGTGCCATGTGCTCTCTCCTGTCTTTTTTTTGACCCCACCCATCTTGTTACCTCATTATTGTTTAGTTGCTCCACCTGTGTTTCTCAATTGCTCCCGGACTCATTACCTTCACTCTGCACAGCTGTTTCATCCACTCACACACTTACACACACACACCTGGTGCCCATTGTCAATGAGTATATATTCTCCACTCTCACACCACTCTGTCAGGCTGTATTAATTGTGTAATGTAAATTGTGATTTGTAAGTGTTCCTGGATACTCTTGTTTTTGCATCTTGGCTGCGTCTGCTCTTGTCTCCGTGATTTGTTTCTGTTTTGTTTTGCCTTGTTGGCCTTTTAGTTCTCATTTATAAAAAAGTAATTTCTTCCCTGCACTTGGACCCAGACCCTGTTCTTTCCACTACTCCGTTTCTACCACGCCCTGACATCTTCAAAGGGATAGTTCACCCATAAATGAAAATTCTATCACCATTTACTGACCTCTGTCATCCCAGATTTTTTATGACTTTCTTTCTTCACATGAACACAAGCAAATAATTTTTATTTTTATTTTGAACATGCAATTCTCTAATCAGCCACTAAAAGGTTAAAATGAAAGGTTGTGAAAAATGTCCACTCTCTTCCTCTATTGATTGACACTGGTTTCATGTCTCTATCTTCCTGCTGTAGAAAGTTACTACAAAAATAATTCTTCAGGACATCTGAACTCCATTGTGAAGCCTCAGAATATAACGCACGAGTCATACGAAAAAATATCCATTCTCTCTCTATATAGATTGACAGTGGTTTCATGTCTCTGTGTCCCTGCTGTAGAAAGTTATTACACAGAAAAATGTTAATTTTGGACATACAATTCCCTTTTATACCAGTAGGGATAAAAAGAAAGGTTGTGAAAAATGTCCACTGTCCCCCTCTCTATAGATTGACACTGGTTTCATGTCTCTGTCTCCCTGCTTAAGAAAGTTATTACAAAAAGAAGGTTAATTTTGGACATGCAATTCCCTTTCCTACCAGTAGGGGTAAAATGGAAGGTTGTGAAAAATGTCCACTGTCCCTCTCTATAGATTGACACTGGTTTCATGTCTCTGTCTCCCTGCTTAAAAAAAGATATTACAAAAAGAAGGTTAATTTTGGACATGCAATTCCCTTTCCTACCAGTAGGGGTAAAAAGAAAGGTTATGAAAAATGTCCACTGTCCCCCTCTATTGATTGAAACTGGTTTCATGTCTCTGTCTCACTGCTGTAGAAAGTTATTACAAAAAGAAAGTTAATTTTGGACACGCAATTCCCTTTTCTACCAGTAGGGGTAAAAAGAAAGGTTGTGAAAAATGTCCACTGTCCCCCTCTATTGATTGACACTGGTTTCATGTCTCTGTCTCACTACTGTAGAAAGTTATTACATACAGAAGGTTATTTTTGGACATGCAATCCCCTTTTCTACCAGTAGGGGTAAAAAGAAAGGTTGTGAAAAATGTCCACTGTCCCCCTCTATTGATTGACACTGGTTTCATGTCTCTGTCTCACTGCTGTAGAAAGTTATTACAGAAAGAAGGTTAATTTTGGACATGCAGTTCCCTAATCAGCCACTTGGGGTAAAATTAAAGGTTATGAAAAATGTCCACTGTCCCCCTCTATTGATTGAAACTGGTTTCATGTCTCTGTCTCACTGCTGTAGAAAGTTATTACAAAAAGATAGTTAATTTTGGACACGCAATTCCCTTTTCTACCAGTAGGGGTAAAAAGAAAGGTTGTGAAAAAGGTCCACTGTCCCCCTCTATTGATTGACACTGGTTTCATGTCTCTGTCTCACTACTGTAGAAAGTTATTACATAAAGAAAGTTATTTTTGGACATGCAATTCCCTTTTCTACCAGTAGGGGTAAAAAGAAAGGTTGTGAAAAATGTCCACTGTCCCCCTCTATTGATTGACACTGGTTTCATGTCTCTGTCTCACTGCTGTAGAAAGTTATTACAGAAAGAAGGTTAATTTTGGACATGCAGTTCCCTAATCAGCCACTTGGGGTAAAATTAAAGGTTGTGAAAAATGTCCACTGTCCCCCTCTATTGATTGACACTGGTTTCATGTCTCTGTCTCCCTGCTGCAGAAAATTATTACAAAAAGGTTACATTTGGACATGCAATTCCCTTTTCTACCAGTAGGGGTTCTACCAGTAGGGGTAAAAAGAAAGGTTGTGAAAATTGTCCACTTTCCCCCTCTATTGATTGACACTGGTTTCATGTCTCTGTCTCACTGCTGTAGAAAGTTATTACAAAAAGAAGGTTATTTTTGGACATGCAATTCCCTTTTCTACCAGTAGGGGTAAAAAGAAAGGTTATGAAAAATGTCCACTGTCCCCCTCTATTGATTGAAACTGGTTTCATGTCTCTGTCTCACTGCTGTAGAAAGTTATTACAAAAAGATAGTTAATTTTGGACACGCAATTACCTTTTCTACCAGTAGGGGTAAAAAGAAAGGTTGTGAAAAAGGTCCACTGTCCCCCTCTATTGATTGACACTGGTTTCATGTCTCTGTCTCACTGCTGTAGAAAGTTATTACAGAAAGAAGGTTAATTTTGGACATGCAGTTCCCTAATCAGCCACTTGGGGTAAAATTAAAGGTTGTGAAAAATGTCCACTGTCCCCCTCTATTGATTGACACTGGTTTCATGTCTCTGTCTCACTGCTGTAGAAAGTTATTACAAAAAGAAGGTTATTTTTGGACATGCAATTCCCTTTTCTACCAGTAGGGGTAAAAAGAAAGGTTGTGAAAAATGTCCACTGTCCCCCTCTATTGATTGACACTGGTTTCATGTCTCTGTCTCCCTGCTGCAGAAAATTATTACAAAAAGAAGGTTACATTTGGACATGCAATTCCCTTTTCTACCAGTAGGGGTTCTACCAGTAGGGGTAAAAAGAAAGGTTGTGAAAATTGTCCACTTTCCCCCTCTATTGATTGACACTGGTTTCATGTCTCTGTCTCACTGCTGTAGAAAGTTATTACAAAAAGAAGGTTATTTTTGGACATGCAATTCCCTTTTCTACCAGTAGGGGTAAAAAGAAAGGTTATGAAAAATGTCCACTGTCCCCCTCTATTGATTGAAACTAGTTTCATGTCTCTGTCTCACTGCTGTAGAAAGTTATTACAAAAAGAAAGTTAATTTTGGACACGCAATTCCCTTTTCTACCAGTAGGGGTAAAAAGAAAGGTTGTGAAAAAGGTCCACTGTCCCCCTCTATTGATTGACACTGGTTTCATGTCTCTGTCTCACCACTGTAGAAAGTTATTACATAAAGAAAGTTATTTTTGGACATGCAATTCCCTTTTCTACCAGTAGGGGTAAAAAGAAAGGTTGTGAAAAATGTCCACTGTCCCCCTCTATTGATTGACACTGGTTTCATGTCTCTGCCTCACTGCTGTAGAAAGTTATTACAGAAAGAAGGTTAATTTTGGACATGCAGTTCCCTAATCAGCCACTTGGGGTAAAATTAAAGGTTGTGAAAAATGTCCACTGTCCCCCTCTATTGATTGACACTGGTTTCATGTCTCTGTCTCACTGCTGTAGAAAGTTATTACAAAAAGGTTATTTTTGGACATGCAATTCCCTTTTCTACCAGTAGGGGTAAAAAGAAAGGTTGTGAAAAATGTCCACTGTCCCCCTCTATTGATTGACACTGGTTTCATGTCTCTGTCTCACTGCTGTAGAAAGTTATTACAGAAAGAAGGTTAATTTTGGACATGCAGTTCCCTAATCAGCCACTTGGGGTAAAATTAAAGGTTGTGAAAAATGTCCACTGTCCCCCTCTATTGATTGACACTGGTTTCATGTCTCTGTCTCCCTGCTGCAGAAAGTTATTACAAAAAGGTGGTTACATTTGGACATGCAATTCCCTTTTCTACCAGTAGGGGTAAAAAGAAAGGTTGTAAAAAATGTCCACTCTCTCCCTCTATTGATTTGAAGTGGTTTCATGTTTCTGTGTCCCTGCTGTAGAACGTTATTACAAAAAGAAGGTTAATTTTGGACATGCAATTCCCTTTTCTACCAGTAGGGGTAAAAAGAAAGGTTGTGAAAAAGGTCCACTCCCTCCCTCTATTGATTTGAACTGGTTTCATGTCTCTGTGTCCCTGCTGGAGAACGTTATTACAAAAATAAGGTTAATTTTGGACACTCAATTCCCTTTTCTACCAGTAGGGGTAAAAAGGTTGTGAAAAATGTCCACTCTCACTCTCTACTGATTTGACTCTGGATTCATGTCTTTGTCTCCCTGCTGTAGAAAGTTATTACAAAAAGGATATTTTGGACATGCAATTCCCTAATCAGCCACTTGGGGTAAAATTAAATGAAGTGAAATTTCCACTCTCTCTCTCTACTGATTGGCACTGGTTTCATGTCTCTGTCTCCCTGCTTAAGAAAGTTATTACAAAAAGGCAGTTAATTTTGGACATGCAATTCCCTAATCAGCCACTAGGGGTAAAATTAAAGGTTGTTAAAAATATCCACTGTCCCTCTTTATTTATTGACACTGGTTTCATGTATTAGTCTCACTGCTGTAGAAAGTTATTACAAAAAGAAGGTTAATTTTGGACATGCAAATACCTTATCAGCCACTTGGGGTAAAAAGAAAGGTTGTGCAAATGTCCACTCTCTCCCTTTATTGATTTGAACTGGTTTCATGTCTCTGTGTCCCTACTGTAGAACGGTATTACAAAAATAAGGTTAATTTTGGACATGGAATTCCCTTTTCTACCAGTAGGGGTAAAAGGAAAGGTTGTGAAAAATGTCCACTGTCCCTCACTATTGATTGACACTGGTTTCATGTCTCTGTCTCACTGCTGTAGAAAATTATTACAAAAAGAAGGGTAATTTTGGACATGCAGTTCCCTAATCAGCCACTTGGGGTAAAATGAAAGGTTGTGAAAAATGTCCACTCTCTCCCTGTATTGATTGACAGTGGTTTCATGTCTCTGTCTCCCTGCTGTAGAAAGATATTACAAAAAGAAGGTTAAATTTGGACATCCAATTCCCTTTTCTACCAGTAGGGGTAAAAAGAAAGGTTGTGAAAAATGTCCACTGTCCCCCTCTATTGATTGACACTAGTTTCATGTCTCTGTCTCACTGCTGTAGAAAGTTATTACAAAAAGAAGGTTAATTTTAGACATGCAGTTCCCTAATCAGCCACTTGGGGTAAAAAGAAAGGTTGTGAAAAATTTCCACACTCTTCCTCTATTGATTGACAGGAGTTTCATGTCTCTGTCTCACTGCTGTAGAAAGTTATTACAAAAAGAAGGTTAAATTTGGACATGCAATTCCCTTTTCTACCAGTAGGGGCAAAAAAGAGGTTGTGAAAAACGTCCACGGTTCCCCACTATTGATTGACACTGTTATCATGTCTATATGCCCTTTAACTAAAAAACTATTACAAAAACACCGCCTACTGAGCTATAGCAAAAAACGAAGAAAGTTTGCACTTTCCCCACGGTCCCTAACTGAAGGCTCTGCTGAGAGCGTTCTCTCCCGGCTTTCTGCACATTGCGACGGCTAGTACGGGGCCGTGCTTATTATATCGAGGGAAAATATAGTAAAAGAAGGATGTGGAACATGATCAACTTTGCCCTTTTGGCGGTCACACTGCTCAGTTTCTTTTAGGGCAATTCGTTTTGGAGTTATTGGCGTTTACCGCTGAATGTGTCACGAATATCGAAAACAAAACCAACTTGACCCCGCTTTCGGAGCGTTTTTTAGGACCTCTGTTATCTTTAACTTACTGCGGTAACGTTACGTGAAATCATAAATGGCAGTTCCTCTTGTGAGCTCTTCACTTGAAGAGTCTGCTGAAGTTTGCAAACATGCTTGTTTATGGATGTTGACACATTATGAGTTTAGTTTGTTTTAATTGCGTCTTGGATTTCTCTAGATGTTTTCCTCCCATGTGGAACAGATCGTAAATGACCCCATGAACGTTTAAGAAGGAACAAAAGCACAAGGATTCCAATATTCTCTGATCGGTTTCAAACCTAATTCATATGTGGAAATAAATCTGATATGGATTGGTTACGTGCATTTGCGCCTCCCATGTAACCGGACAGATCGGATATTGCCCTGTTAATGGCAAGTGACACCGAGTGTTAATTTCGTTCGTTTGTGTTAAACAGACGAGAGCTTCCATCTGTTGCTAACTGTTGTGCAGACTCTATTAGTTCTGGTGAAATTACAAAAAAAATGCACACAAACATGTCCCTGCTCTTGATATACAATCAATGATGAACACAAAACTGTACAAGGTCAGATTAGAACCCAGACCTGCTAATTTAGCACACAGTCTGCCAATAAATTAGTAAATATTTGCATTCAAATTCTGGACTGATCTACTTTTCTATACAAAGTATGCTTCATTATTGGTGTGTGTGGAGTTTGGTCTTTTAAAACCACTGTCCAATGCAAAGATATGATTCCGATATCAGTCACTTTTAAAAGAAGGTGTAAGCAGGTTGTCAGATAAATCCGATTTGGGAATCCAGATCTGTAGTGTAAATACAGCCATCGAGGACAGATATCTGATGGATGTCATGCTACAATGCCATCCTTCAGAACGTGTGAGGTTTGACACTTAAATAGTGTCAAATATATAAAAATATATTACAAATACAAAATATGTTTAAGTGGTGAACGTGATTTCACCAAGTACAACATGTTCCTGAACAACATACACATCAACCAATCAGAATTGAGGGATACATTTTCAAGAAATTTCAGTTTTTTCAGTCAGGGTTAGATGCCTTACACCCTTGTTATTCACTTATCATTTCACTCTGATTTTAGGAATAAATTATCGGTAGGGTAAGGTTTAGGAGTTAGGGATTGGGTTAGGTCTATATTTTTGAATAGGAATGTTTAATCCAGGATCAACAAAAGATGTTGATCCAGGAACATGTCTTGCTTGGCAAAATCACGGTGACCACGTTTAAATAGCTCTCAAGTGTCATGAACTGAAAGAGTCATTGTTTTTGTCTTTGTTTGAGATTGCCAAGGATGCTGCCTGAAGCGGTTTTGGTTATGAAAAACCCTAGGATGTACTGTATCTGAAATTTGCTAGATTCAGTCAATATATATATATTATTATTATTTTTTTTTACCAATATTGAAAGAGTTTATCCATGCCCATTACAGTTCCTTAAAAAGATGAAGTCCTTTGGTCTGTGTACTTTCATGACTGTGGTTGAGGAGTCCAGATCTTCTTCCTCCCTCATTTTCCACTAATTCAGACCAGATGGAAATTAGAGCCACTGATGCAAGCCAAGAGATAATACTCACAACCGTGTGTTCCCATGCCAGATAGCACCCCCCAAACAAACATGCACGTCTGTGCTATCTGTTGGCCAATTTCACTAACGCATATCATTTTCAGTGAAAGAGGGAGTTGGCATACAGTATCCAAGCGGCTGACCATCCTGCTGTCAATTCATGTGCAGAAGAACCACTTAGAACATGTGTAATATGTTGTGGAAGTGTGAAAATCTTGCAGACATGAAGCTTCTCCTTGAAGCATGCATGAAAAAATGCAGATTATGGTCAATGACATGCAAATGTGAGGCCTCATAAAAACTGACAGCAGTGTTCCTATTTTAAAATCAAATCAGTCTTAAAGGATGGGGATTTGATTTTGAAAACTGACTTACTTTAGACAATCCAAGATGTAGAGTAGTTTGTTTCTTCATTGGAATAGATTTTGAGAAATTTAGAATTACATCACTTGCTCAGTGGGTGCCATCAGAATGAGAGTCCAAACAGCTGATAAAAGCATCACAATAATACACACAACTCCAGTCCATCAATTAACATCTTGTGAGGACTGTTTTCACTTGTAAAAGTGCACATTTTTTCCTGATTCAGACAAGACTACTTTTTCAAAAGAGAAATAAATATTATGGATAGAAGGATGTTAAATGTTGGCCTGGAGGCATGTGGATAACTTATTGTGATTGTTTTTATCAGCTGTTTGAACTTCTCACACTTCTGAAACTGAGCAAGTGATGTAATGCTAAATTTCTCCAAATCTTTTAAGATGAAGAAACATTATCTACATCTTGGATGGCCTGATGGTAAGTAAAGCAAGTTTTTACTTTTGAGTGAAATATTCCTTCAATATATTGAATTTCATAGCTTCTGTATTTGAGGTGTTCATTGAGCCAGGTTCAGTAAACATCAAAGGGCTGATGAAGAACTGATGGCAGATGTACATACAAAAGCAGCCAGAGCTGTATGTTCTGTGGTTTTATTTTTTGTATCGGTTAAACCGCATAAGAACAATGAGGGGATGAGTCAAGCTTTCTGTTGCTTGGAAACAACAGCACCCACCCAGAAGACACCAGACTCCTTTTTTAAAAAAAAACCATTAACCCACCCTTTCAATAAAATGTTTGGTCTCTTTCTGGTTTCATTTATATAATTAAAACATTGATAGAGATGTCTTGCATAAAACAAATGGCATCACTAATGACAATCTCTGTTGTCTTTTCAGGTGTGTAGAGTTCCCTGGACGGCAGCTTAAGATAGAAGCTGGTCAAGCCTGTTGTTTTCTTCTGGCACTCGGTGAGGATCTGTTTCTTTAAGAATAGCTTTCATGGTAAATCTATTACAGAACATTTGGTGGGTTTTATTTTAACCAGAAAAGGCCTTGCATACTGGTCGTCATCAAAAAAAGGAAGGAAGTGACCTTGAGGTTTATGTTGCTGAATTACTTAAACGGTAGCATTTTTTTTTAGTGAGTAATGACAATGGGCGTTCTTTCACATTCACAGCACATTACAACATCACACTCTTACTTGATCTTGACAAACTGTGTGTCATTAGCAGGGCCGTCACTAGTGGGGTGAAGGTGGTGACGATTATAGGGTCCGAGGGGGGGCCCCCGGCGATCTCAACCGACTGGCTGAGGCCAGCATAAAAATCGCTCAAGACAGTTGAAAGATTATCATTTTCATGTGTTTTTAAACCTTGTCAATTTAAACATTTAAATGAGTTTAAAGCATTCAAACACAAGACGCAGGAAAGCTCGACTGATTATGCTACTCGCACACTGTGTCTGGTGCGCACACAGAGAGCCGCGTCTTACGGACAGCAACACCGAACTGATGAGATCTCCTTCAGGAAGTTTGCGTCCTCCTGCACCTGATGAACAAATACAAATTGCAGTTTAAACAAAAAGAGAAAAAGATGTGAAAGAGTCCAGTTCAGCACCTGCGGTGTTCTGGTGTTTAGGGCTCATGCAGAGATGTGTCTCAAAGCGCTTAAACACCGAATTTGCCTCTAATTGCTTTTGTACAGACAAATGCATGATACAACTTATGTCATAATACCCTTCTTGAAAAGTGTAATAGGAAAAACTGTTGGTTATGTCTTAAGTGAAAGTAAGCAGTTGAGAGAGAAATCGTATGTGTATCATTATAATGCATGCATTGTATCTTAAAGTGACCACGTTTAATTTACTAGCTCTGCTGTTGGTGTCTTTAATGTTAATTTAATAAAATGAAAGACAACAAAATCACTTACTGCTCTTGATTTAATTACTTTATTTTAACAAGAATTTATCCACAGTCAAACCAAAAATTATTCAGACACCAGGTATAATTGTTTATATTGTTTTACTAGTTGGTGCAGAACACTATAGTTCACTTATGTAAGTGATTATAGCTAAATAAAGCGAGCTGTGACGTATTATACCCCAACATTCTTTATACTGTAGACTACTAGTGAAATTGATTAAAAATAAATAAATTAGTGAACACAATTTATTTAGACACTTTGACCTGACCATGTTTTGTTTGTGTTTTTTTTCTTGAATTGCTAATGCAACCTTTTCACACCACAGTCTGAACAAAAATAAGCATTGCTTTGTAATTGGTCAACAAAGTACTGATGGTTGTGTAAATATTGTCATACTAGCAGTTGTCTGAAGTTTTGGTTGATTGTAATCCATTACTAGGGGTGTAACGGTACGTGTATTCGTACCGGACCGTTTTGGTACAGGGCTCTCGGTACGGTGCACGTGTGTACCGAATGACCGAATGCAATATTTTGTGCGCGGAACATTATACATTTTCGTGTTTCCAAACGAACATATTAAGTGGCGGAAGTCTCCGCGTTCAGCGCAAATCCCGCCCTGCAGCTGATTCTAAGGCCGGTGACACACTGGCTGCGTGGCGTGAGTGTGGCGTTTCTGCTGCGTGTCAGTTGCTTCGCGTTTTCTGTGTCTTTACACACCAGAATCGTGCCTGACGCGGCGCTGGCGCGCTGCTGCTACTGTAGGTGAAATAGAGGGAGGCCGCTGAGGCGCCGACAGACCAGGATCTTGTCTTCACGACAACAATATCTATACTTCATGTTGAGCATAAATATAAAGCCTACTGATAAAGGACACCGTCAACAGTATTGACGGCAAAATAGAACCATGACTTTAAAACCGAGGTATGTACCGAACCGTGATTTTTGCGTACCGTTACACCCCTATCCATTACACATCTTTCTATCAAAGTTATCTGACATTATCAAGATTAATTTGTTCTGACAGTTTAACTCTTGAGTTTTTGTCATTTTATTACCAATTTCTAAACTATAGCATATAAACTTTGATAATGTGAGAAATGTTTTTACTGTATATTTTATTTTATATTGAAGACTATTCAGTGCTATTTTACATTTAATTATATGGTTTTTGTACCTGGACATCTACAAACATGAAAAAGAAAAAAACTTAAATATTGTGTAAATGGCACAAATAAATAAATAGAATGAACATACAGTACAAATGAATCAATTTCAAACAGGGCCCACTGGTACAACCTGCACCAGGGCCCCGCTAACCCCAGCTACGCCCTTGGTCATTAGATAGATTTACGACTTCAGCATTGATATTTGACCACTCTTTATGATAAACCTGGTTGCAGTGATAGTAATTTTCACATAGCTGCATAGCAGCACTTTTACCGGGGTGAATATAGGCTATAAATAAAACAGCAAATGGGATTATTGAAAGTGCACATTCATTCTCTGCCAGCAGGAGGTGCTTTAGGAGCAGCAGAAATAGGGGTTTCCCTGGTAATGGCTGTAAACAAAGCAGCGCTCTGCTAGTAAACATTGCTTTATCAGGCATTATAGGAAAGATCAAATGAAAATTAAAGCTGCAAGCAGCGATGAACGGGCCCTCGCACCCGGGCTCACCGCCAGCGAGTGGATTAGTAAAAAGGTGAACGGTGAGAAATATGCATTTAAAGTCATAAATATTTTATTAATAATTTTATAATATTTTTTATAAATGATTTAAATGCTCTATACACGTTTCTATATAGCTCCATCTGGTGGTGGCCATGATTGGTATTACACACTGCACGTTTGGTGTAGCTCTCTGAACCAGTCCGAATGAAGCGTTACTAAATGGAGCGCGAGAACAGGACAGACTGTGCATATCCCTATGCAATGCCAGGTTCACAAGCTCTATCTGTAATGCATTTTTTTTTCAGAGCCCATGTTAATGGATCAGCGCATTCACACTGCAAACGGTAAAATATGTGAACTGAAAAGGTTAGAAATAGAAAGGTGTGAAAAGAATGAGAATATCTAGCGCATGAGCATAGAGAGAGTTGTGAGTGCACAGGACACAGTTTGAGCAGAGGAAACGCGTTTTAAGTGCGCGCATGCTCTCAGAGCGAAAGCAGCATGTATCTGAGCATGCGTGTCTGGTTTTGTGACAAAGCAAATGAAATGTGCATGCAAGCGGAGAGATTCATGCTTGCACATTATTTTAATGTGTTTTTGCATTACAATAACACGCTCTCGCTGATGCGTCTGCACCACACACACATACTGTATACACTCTGCAAACAGTGAACCTGTATAATGTATAACAAATCGATTTCAACACCTGAAGCATCGCTACAATGAGCTCTATGACCAATGCATGACAAGACGACATGCCTAATAATTCAGCACTCCAGAATATAATGAGTTTTTCACTTCCAGCCTTCGAGGACAATTACATACTGTAGATCTCTCATAAATCATGAAATACCAAATCTATAGTATTTATTAAGATTGATGTGATTTGAAATTGGTAAAATGTGCTTGGAAAAAAATGTCATCAGAATATCAACATGCCTTATTATTATGCACTCTGTGAAAAAGCATTTTTAACGATTTTATTGATCTATAGGCATTTGTAAAAATATTTTTGCCTGCATTACAGCTTAGTCTTTATCTGTGAGCTGAACTGTTTTACTGTTACATCAGCAAGATTGTGTAAATTCAGATAAATGTCACAGAATGTCTGTCATAGGTCAGTACAAAATAAGTTTAAAATTATTATCAGAATAAAAAAATATATACAAGTCAACGTGTATGTATTTTTAAAATCTTTATGTTGCAATTAACATAATTCTTAACCTAATTATATAAAATCATGTTGTCTGAGCCCTACAAATTGTACTAGGTTTTTTTTTTCGTCCCTAAAACTGACAAAAAAAGGATCAGGCCTAGGAGATTTCTTAAGCTGTAATGTTGAAAAAAGTCAACAACACACATTTACTGTTTTTTTTTTTCTTCAGGTGATTAAAGAGATGTTATCTCTCTCTCTCTCTCTCTCTCTCTGTCAGGCAGGCCCTCAAGCACCCCACCCCCTCCCCCTCCCTTCCCTCACACAGAGAGAATGCCTCAGAGTGAGATCAGATGTCTGACAGTTTTTTTTAGTTTTCTTTTAATCATACAGTGTTGTAAAGTCGTGAAACTATGGATATTTCCTCAGAATCACATGTTCTCTAAATGAAAAATGGTTTCGAAATGTTTGGAAGCTGCAATTTAAAAATACAAGACATTTAATGTTTCCCTTTTTAATGTTTTTAACAAAAAATCACCACGGCAAAACCGTTCAAGCCATCCAAAATCCATTCGCAATTTAAGTTCCTCAATGTTTTTGCATCATGTAGACAAAGTTTGGTGTGTATAGTGTACTTCCCCTGTGAGGAGTATGCATTAATTCACAGCTTTGGGAAAATACATATTCAAATCAAAATAGCTGACTTCCTGTTGGTCGTAGCTTATGACTGTGAATTAGAATGTTGATAGGAACAATTTATGTACCAAGTTTGGTGTCTGTAGCTAAAACTAACCCCCCCACTTTTGACAAAAGGTGGCGCTATAGAGTGCCTCCTTCATGCCCTTTTAAAAGCTTTTGCCATTGTCTAGCTATCATTAATACTGATATGTGTTCTGAGTTTAATGTAAATCTGAGCTTGTTGTCTGCCTCAAAATCACCATAACAGAATATTCAAGTTTGACACATTGCCATGGCAACACTATATTAGATATCAATATACCCACAACAGTTTTAACAAGTTTTACAAATCAAGTAAAAATAAGACGCTGAATTAAAATTATTTTGAAAATGACACACTTCCTGCTTCCAGTTTGTGGCGCTGTAACTTTGACACCTTATAGTTACATATATGCGAGCAGCATATTACATATATGCGAGCAGCATATTACAATGAACAAACCGATGAAGTTTGAGCAAAATCAGGGAATGTATGTGGATGTTATTAGGCACTTCCTGTTTAAAATTTTTTGCCCTAATTTCAACGCCTCGCCACGGGCAAACCGTTCGTGAATAGCTGACTTCCTGTTGGGCAGAGCCTATGACATAGAGCGTGAAAGTTATTCGGCTCAATGAGATCTATAAGTGTACTGAGTTTCATATAAATACATGCAAGTATGTGTGAGCTATGGTTCAGGATTTCTGAAGGGTGTTCCAGGGGGCGCTGTAGAGCCCCTGTGCCACGCCCAGGTCCCAGTCTCTGCGGAGTCCTGATGGCCGCAGGTTCCAATGTGTGTGCCAATTTTCAAGAGTCTTTGAGTATGTTAAGGCCCCCAAAAACCCCCAGAAGAATAATCCTTAGCGGAACAAGAGGGCCCTACGCCCATTGGCTCGGGCCCTAATAACATTTAAACTTTTCTAAAGACAGTTGGCGCCCTTCAAAGATGCATTCATATAAAAACACCTGCACTGCGTTTTGACTTTGTAATGTGCAGAGCTCATGTTTATTCAACAAAATCAACACATTTTGGAATATCTATTTGTGGCGGGCTGTGTTGATATTGTGGCGGGCCGCCACAAATAAATCAATGTATGGAAAACACTGAAAAAATAATGTAAAAAGAATAATGAAGAATACATCTCATACCACGCAGAGGTCGCAACGCAAAGAGCAGAAAATACTGTAGCAGGCAAAGCAAGCTCACCGTCCTTGATGTGCGATGAAAATCCTAAATATTGTTCTGTCACTACTGTTCCATAAGCTCCACCTGCTGTCAGAGAGTGATTGTGCATTCTCATTCAGCCTGTCTGATGCTTTTGTTTAGTGTAGTTATGTCTTATGCAGCATAATTTCACAAAGTTAAAGTCAGACATTTTTTTTTTTTTAATATAAAACTGCTCATGTTTCATGTAGCATCTGTTTTGAATAGTTATAAAAAATGCAGTGGTTCTGCAACTGTTTCATGCATTCTGAATCATATGGAAGTCAGGGATAAACCATGAAACTACCATAATCATTAAAAAAAATAGATTTTTGTCAAAACCCACTAGTAATGACTCTTTCAAGAACATAACTTAGAACTTTCTATAAGCTGCTGTTGCCTAGTTACAGAGAGGAAATAAAAGCCCACCTGTGTCACTCAAATCAGTACATTTCTAGCATGGTGACGGTCTGTTGAGAGCACTGAATTGACAGGTTATGATGTGAGGCAGTATTCATTTAATATAAGGACAAAGTCATAACCAAGAATGTCTCAAGAACATCCAGATTTAAGATGACAAAAATTCATTGGCATGCAGATTTATATGCAGATCTTGAAATTGTGAATAGTGTACAATTACAGGCCAATCCTTACTGTGTCTTATTTCATGTTCTCAAAACCAGTGAAGATCAGGTGACTTTCACAGGAATTTTCTTCTGAAAACCACTGTAGTGCCGCTGCCCAAATCGTGCTATGCCTGAATGAATACGCCTACTGACATTCATATACGTAATCCTACAGTAAATGCCTGGAGAGCTTGAAGTCTCACGTCTGCTGTATTTTCACTTGTTGCATGGCTGAACTGTTTGCATCCAATCTTTTTACCTCTTTTGGCATCCAATACCCTGCATTAGAGTCTCAGAACATGTGGTTTAGTTGACTTATTTTCCAGACTTAACACAGGCCATCCAGTAAAAAAAAAAAAAAAAGTTTGATTAATAATTTTTTTTTTGTGATGTAAAGAAGCTTTCAAAAAGTTTTGGCAGAATAAAAAATAGATAACATAATGACATGTAACATTATCACAGCATTAACCATATGCATGCAAACTACACAGCTACCAGAACGTCTCTACTTAAACGGTTATCTTTAATAAATAAAATGGCTTTATTTCCCAAGTGAGATGTTATGTAAATACTTGATGCATAAGCCTAAAACATGGTGGAATCTAAACAAAATCATTATATATACTGTAACATTTTATTTATGTTGCAATTATAACATTATCCTTCCCTAAACTCAGTGTTTTGACTAATCAATAAAAATCACTCTTGACATGAAAAATTTGTTTTTATGCATTTTGTATTGCAGATACGTTGCTCATAGTAAAAATGCGGTGCAAACAGTGGTTTGTCAAGAGGTATTTAGCTAGATTTTGCATTCTGTAATCTAAGATGAGAAATAGCTTAAGGCATTCTATAAATAATCTTAAACCCGATCTTTTTTTTTTCAACTTTGTCTCAGCATGACAGAGGTATTCAAAACTTGGCTCAACTCTATAGCTGATCTCATTTAACTCCGTGGTTGTGTTATCGCATCACTGATCTAGCCCACACAATAATATCTCTGCCCAGTGCGCTGGTTGAAAAGGTTGTTTTGCTAAGCCAGTAAAACATTGTTTTTCTGTCCATGTTTAAAGTACTTGGCTCAGTCAACAAGCCTCAGGTAATTTCAAACTGAAAATGCAACCCATTTTGTTGCTGCGGGTACTTTATTGTCATAATTTCTCTGTTGTCTGCAATTGGCTGAATCCCAGTATTGCATTGATGCACAGACTAGTGCTAAATGTGCCTGCTTGTACTGTAATATTTGTCTTGATGATTTTTTTTACTTTAATACATTACATTTAATATTAAAAATAAGTTTTTTTTAGTTTCAGTCATTGTAATTAATAGTCTTGTCATTGAGATTGATATTTTAATATAAAAGTTGATCAAATGCAGCAAGTAAATATATATATGTATAATATATATTAAGTAAAATATATATATTTTATATATATATATATATATCATAAATATATATATATATATATATATATCATAAATATATCATATATTTTTAGTGACAAGTACACATTTCCATTGCCAACACTTAGTATCAGATACCTTAAAGGGATAATTTGGTTATATTTGGAGATATTTGGAAGAATGACAGAATCAAACAGAACTCGGTCCCCATTGACTTCCATAGTAGGAAAAAATACATACTATGGTAGTCAATGGGGACCGAGATCTGTTTGGTTACAAACATTCTTCCAAATATCTTCCTTTGTGTTCGGCAGAACAAAGAAACTCATACAGGTTTGGAACAACTTGAGGGTGAGTAAACGATGATAGAATTTGCATTTTTGGGTGAACTATCCCTTTAAAGACATTGCTATTGCTACACACACACACACACACACACACACACACTCAAACTCACAAACTTACTGACACACTCAAACACAGGCTCACACACTCAAACATTCAAAAAGACTCTCACACACACACACAGACTCAGACACACACTGACACACACACACACAAACATGGGGATTGAGGTGGACAAAAACCAACACACACCAACCTGAACCTGGAGATAATAATAATATAATGTCTAGTCTGGTGGCTGTGATATATATATATAAACCTACCAACATCCGTTGCCATGATTTTTGGAAGGACTGATCGCGAGAGGAAAAGAATGACGTTTTAGTCGCATAACATCGGTTAATGGAAACGCCGTCATTTCGCAATAGTTGTTTATCGATATTTAGAAAAAAAACACAAAAGTTTTGCGCGAATCTGTAATGGAAACGTGACAGCTTTTAACATAGACTAACCAACTTCTCAGAGTTATGTTGAGCAACAGTGTTCATTACTAACCATTCAACTCCGGATTGACCGGAATCTTCGCTGGGGAATAAGCATTAAGCACCGGTGATCCGTCCTCTAACTAACACATGCTCATGTTTTGATTCAGATCGTGGCTAGTCGTGCATGCCTCCGTTGTCAGTTTGTGAGAGGGAGGGAGCAAGCAGCGCGCAGCTCTACAATAAAATACAATTGTACCCATATTAAACAGTTTAAAAATCTGAATCAATCCGTGGCGGTCAGCGTTGATATTGTGGCGGGCCGCCACAAATTAATGAATGTATGGGAAACCCTGCGTTAAAATAGTGAGAGCGTGTTATAGACTATATGACATTAGTCAGATATGGCTGTGCTAACGCAACCCACATTGCCGCAGACAAGTAGCTGAGCATCTCTTCAGCAAGCGGACGCACAAACTGCCACGAATGAAACTGAAACTAAGACGCAGATGCTAAACACACAATCATCTTTAAATCTGAAGACCTTGATTAGCTAGTTCAGGTGTGTTTAATTAGAGTTGGAGCTAAACTGCAGGGCTATGGTCCTCCAGAAACTTAAGTTTTACCTCCCTGCTTTAAATCATTGGGGGTCCTAAGAGTGTGTGACCAGAAGGGTCACAAAGAAGTTTGCAATTTATCCTAAGAAAAACCAATCTGCAGTTTTATAGTGGAACTGTAACTTTACAGACATTTATCCAGTCATATTCTCTTTGACTCTGCTTTTCAGCTGCAGTGCATTGTGAGGATGAGAGACCCAAATGGAAGAAACTGTTCTAATCGGCTGTGTTTTGTGATTGATTGATTTTGCGACATGCCCCATTTTTCACGTTTTGTTTGAACAGACAAATTGCTTGTCGCTGGAATCTGGCCTTGTCATCCCTGTTTAGGACATGTTATTAGTCCTTGATAGGCATGTGGTTTCCATTGGTCCAGTCATCTCTGTTATTACATAAAATAATAATTATTTGTTGGCTATCGACATCGTCTCACTGAGGATGTTTACATGAATTAAGCTTTGAGCTACATCCCCATTCACACATTCAAATTTCATCTCAAACCAGCTGTGTGGAATCAGTGAAAACTCAAATGCAACATGACAAAAAGTGTTTTTGGTGATTGGAAAAATAAAATTGGTGTTAAATAATTAGTAGGATTTAAGGGTAGAAATGTTTTGATCCACTATAAGAAAGCTGTCTTCTTCTGCTCATCATGAACAGTTGCAGAGAACAATTAATCAAGCGTGAGACTGCACTCTGCACTCTGAGTCTGATAGTGCCAAGCTCTGTAGGAGGCATACAGACACATCCATCCATAGATAATGTTCCATCAAAACCTGAGCTGATGCCGTCATTGAATGAATAATGATGTCTGTAAATGTCATTATTTTCAAGGTGGTCTGCTGAAAGGAAGTCAATAACAGATGACTCCGCCTAAGCACAAACTCTGTGAGCAGACACATGCCACCATAGCTCTGCCTACACACTAAAACTAATCAATCACTGCAGCGTATGTTGACTATTGGTAGAATCTGGGCTTGATGTCTTTGGATATTGTGTGGATGGAATGTGTGGTGGAACACTTTTAGCACTGACACGTTTTCATACTATTCATTCATGCTCATGTCTTTTGCAGCATTTTGAACGAGTGCCGCGTTTTTTAAGACGCCATGTCAAGTTAAAAGAATTAAAGCTTTTACACACAGCACCGCTCATCAATGTCAGTTCCAAAACAGTGGACCAATCAAAAGACCCCGGAGGCAGGGCGAATGTTGCAAGCTTATATTTACAATAGCAATCATGGCAAGTGTTTTATTTGGGGGCATTGTGGAGGCATTGTGGGTTAGGTAGAAGGGAAACAGCTAGTGCCAGATTGTCCTACTGGGCATGTGCACATCAATATTGTGTCATTTTTGTCATGGTGAACAATGAATTACTGTATTTGCATTACTGTTGGTTTAGGTTTAGGGTTGGGGGTAAGTAGATGTTAATAAAACACAATCTAATAAGTAAAATGTTTTTATTTATTGTTATCTTCCAGCAGTAGCTGTATCCTCTAGCTACAAACGGCAATCTGTGCAGTGTTTTTTTTTTTTTTTTTTTCATTCCTACATTCCGGAGCGCTGT
This sequence comes from Carassius carassius, assembly GCF_963082965.1. Lineage (NCBI taxonomy): Eukaryota > Metazoa > Chordata > Actinopteri > Cypriniformes > Cyprinidae > Carassius > Carassius carassius. The sequence goes on from NC_081778.1 coordinate 11,216,202, forward strand.
ATAATGTTATGAGCACACAGGATACACAGACTGCAGATCCGTTAGAGGTGCCCTGTCCAAGCCCTGATATTGACCAGCAATGTTTTGGTGCTACTCTGAGCTGGTGCTTTGGGTGTCGAAAGACAAAGAAACGATTTGTAACTAGGCTCTGTCTCAGAACCAGCACTGATATATGAGGGCCAGCCCTAGTATTTAATGTCTACAAAGGTTTAATGGCTGTGTGTGTGTGTGTGTGTGTGTGTGTGGAAATGTCTTGGGTAGCTACATTTGTTAAATAATTGGGTTATATTATGGTTATTACATTAATTTCTTTGGTATTTTGAGGTAAGAGGTAATTGTGCCACAGTGAAGACATACTGTTATTTATGTTATATATACAGAATTTAGATTTTGGGGTGAACTATACCCTTAAAAAATCACAGATTTAACATTAATGGATTGGGAGTAGAGGCAAAGTGCCATTTACAGTGCTGTATGTATTAGGGCTGTGCAATTAATCGCATACGATTATCATGCGCATCTTAACAGTAAAGCCAGTTCCATGGTTGGTAGTAAACCACCATCACCTGCTTTCAAATGGAGCGGCATTTACTACACAGAGCCGTAGTTCACATACAAGCTAGGCAATATCATGTTTATAATTGCAGATGAATCACATTCGATAATGAACATGATATTGCCTAGCTTGTCAGTGAACTACAGCTCTGTGTATTAAATGCCGCTCCATCTGAAAGAACCGGCTTTACTGATGAGATGCGCATGATAATCGCATGCGATTTAATTGCACAGCCCTAGTATGTATGTTGTTTTTGCATTAGTTAATCAAAACAGCATAATTGTGATTTATTGTGTGAATTGATGATGCAATCCTTGTACACCTACTTTGTCTCCAGGACAAAAAAAGAGTTTTGTAGACATTAGCTGCATTTACATGGACCCTTCGAATCCGATTGTAATAGGACTAGAAGCACAATCAGAATAAAAATGTCACATGTAAACACGTCAATCGGATTGAATTGGGTCAGATTAAATTTTATAAAATTTTGATCGGATTGTAAGGGGTGGTTTATCCCTTTTGTAATCCGAGCGAGAGGACATGTAAACACTTGTTCGGATTGAAAACCGATACTGGAAAGTACTGCGTATGCGCAGTGATGTAGAAATAGCGTTATGATGTATAACACACAGAACGAGGTGCTCTTCCTGGCGAATAAAATGTCATAAATAAGTGTCCTGTCATTATAAATCTCCCCTTTCACTCAGGGTATGTGAAGTGTAACACGACCACGTCCCACCAGTCCTCGTTTAAGACTCTCATCAACAGACAGCTAGTTTTGAGTGCGGGAAGAGGCACTTTTACTACTTTTTTTTTTTCTTTTTTTTTTGCTAAAGTAAAGTTAAGCAGCACAACAGTTCATGTGCTGGTCCATTTCATGAAAAGTTTGCTAGAGTGTAACATCAGGTTGATTACAGCGGAGTTGATTCATGTTGGCCTTTTCACTGTTACTCTAGAATGGATGAAGCGTGGTGACAGCGAGCGTGACATACTGTTGAGACAGAGTTGAGAAGGGTAACTAAGTGGTGCTGACAGCCCTAGCTTCACATATGACAGGTTCTAGCTTTACCCTCCTGAGCTGGCGAAAGAGTCCTGGGGCATAACAGACATGTTTTAGGTCATTCCACTCAGATGACACGGAGTATCAGAGTCTGTTACTAAAACTTTAGCTACACTGATTTTACTCTAAAATGCAGGAGTAAGTTTTGGTTTCTTGTAGTAGGTGGCAGCAAACCATAGGATTATTTCTAAAATGTTTCCTGAATAAAACAAAATATAATCTAGTTGTGTGAGATCAACCTGTTAAACCAGTTTTGGATACTATCAAATATCTTATAGGTCTTGTTTTAAGAATTGTTTATAGTAAGTACCTTTTAAATCTGCAGAGCAGTTATGTAAGACCTGAAAAAGAAACGCTGCCCTGCAAAACAGGCCAGCAATGTAAAAACACCAACCTTGTCCATTATGATAAAACCACAGCTTTTACTTTACTCCCACATTTTCAAAGTACTTGATGCTATTCCTCCATTAATGCCAAATACATTAGCTCACAAAATCATACCCCCTTTTACATTCAAACTTCATTTTTTCATAATAAATACATCATGAATGTAATCAATTTGTTTTTTTTCCTATAGTGAGAAATTATTTTTTTAGAAAGAAAGTGGTGGAACTATGATGTCACTTTGTAAGCAAAAACCTGAAAGCAAGTTAGCATTTTAGCTATTACATTTGTTAAAACATTTTTAAGCTGCTGGATGAGCTTACAGAGATTGTAACATCATATATCAGTTTCTGTGAAGATATGTGCATTCCTACCAGGACTTATTTAACTTACAACAATGACAAACCATGGTTCACTCCAAACCTCAGACAGCTCCATCAGGCCAAAGAAGATGCTTGCAGAAATGGGGACAGATTAGATCTATAGCTGATCTCAAAAAAATTTAAATCATGGAAAAGTTATTTATTTTTTGTAATTTAATTCTTGATAAAAACTTATATTCTAGATCCATTGCACACAAACTGAAATATTTCAAGAGTTTTTTTGTTTTAATTTTAAAATGGTTATGACTTACAGTTTAGGAAAATAAAAAATTCAGTATCATTTGAACATTTGAATATTTTCTGAAAGATAAATAAAAAAAATATTTACAAAACAGAAATGTTCAAGATCTCCAAAGCAGGTTTAATTAAATTATGTATTTGGGGGAAGTTGTGGCCTAACGGTATTGGCTGGCAGGAATTGTAGGTGGGGGGAGTGAATGTACAGCGCTCTCTCCCCCATCAATACCATGACTGAGGTGTCCTTGAGCAAGGCACCGAACCCCAAACTGCTCTCCGGGCGCCGCAGCATAGATGGCTGCCCACTGCTCCGGGTGTGTGTTCACGGTGTGTGTTCATGGTGTGTGTTCACTGCTGCGTGTGTGCACTTTGGATAGGTTAAACGCAGAGCACGAATTCTGAGTATGGGGTCACCATACTTGGCTGAATGTCACGTCACTTTCACTTTCATGATGCAGTCAATACTTTGTTTGTCCTTTTGCACGAATTACTGCTTCAGTGTAGCGTGGCATGGAAGTGATCAGCCTGTGGCACTGCTGAGGCGTTACTGAAGCCCAGATTGCTTTGATAGCAGCCTTCAGCTCCTCTGTATTGTTTTTCAGATGTTACTTCTCTTGCTCTTCACAATACCCCATAGATTCTCTTTGAGGTTCAGGTCAGGCATGTTGGCTGGCCAATCAAGCACTTGGAAGGGGTTTTGGCACTGTGGGCAGGTGCTAAAGTCCTGTTGCAAAAGGAAATCAGCATCTCCATAAACCTTGTCAGCAGATGGAAGCATAAAGTGCTCCAAAATCTCCTGGTAGATGGCTGCATTGATGAAACCCAATTAACCAACACCAGCAGATGTCACGGCACCCCAAATAATCTCTGACTTCGGAAACTTCACACTGGACTTTGGATTCTGTGCCTCTCCAGTCTTCCAGACTCCAGACCTTGATTTCCAAATGAAATGCTAAATTTACGTTATCTGAAAAGAGGACTTTGGACCACTGAGCAACAGTCCAGTTCTTTTTCTCCTTTCCCCAGGTGTAATGCTTCTGACGTTTTTTTTTTTTTTTTCTGGTTCTGGAGTGGCTTGGTTTTAGGAATGTGACTGCTGTAGCCCATTTCCTGAAGACGTCTGAGTCAGGTGACTCTTGATGCACTAACTTCAGCTATCAAAGTAGGCGGGAATTACTGTTTGCAGAAGCAGAATGCGAAGCGTCAGTTTAGTGTTAAAGAGAGCGAGGCAAGATAAAGCTGCAAATCATTTAATTAGTCAACCTTTAACGATACATTTCCGATTGAAATGTTAAATGAACGACAGCTATATCCAGTGATGCAATCTACTCAAAAAAAAAAATTCTCAAATATGGCCATTTTGAGAGAGAAAGATGTGTAAATTGTCTTCGTCTGTCTCTCTCTACAAACAATGAAGCTGAGTTTAGTTACTTAAAAACAGCAATTTTACCCCCCTCCTTGCTTAGAAATATAGCGATTCAGTATTAAAGGTGCTCTAAGTGATGTCACACATTTTTTAGGCCAAAACATGTTTTGTCACATCCAGCAAACATCTCCTCACTATCCGCTAGCTGCTTGTCCCCTGAAAACACTGTAAAAATACGGGGTCTCTCTAGACACCACAGGCTCCACAAACAACAAGAAAAACAAACTGGGCTCACCCACACCCCAAAACATAACAAACTGTTCCAGCCAATAACCAACAAGAAAGATTTGGGGGGTTAGTGCACGGATGAGGAGGAGGGAGGGTCTAGCTAGCCTCCGTTTTGTTTGACAACAATTTGAACGTCAACAAGAAGTTACGACTCCCGGCATCGCTTAGAGCACCTTTAATTAATAAAAGTCACGTGCCAGCGCTTAGGGTTTATGACAACAAGTTTTTGAGCTTCTGAATGTTACTTTTTGCACAGCGTGATCTCAGATCTGTGGCACAGTGGTTAACCAGAAAAAATTTTTTTAATGTCATGCAGAAAAGGTTGTTGATCCCTGGGATAGGCTAACAAAAGCATTCAGATGCAATCAATGACACGTACACATGCATCAAATCTCATGCGCAACTGATAAGGCTGCCTAATGACTGACACAGAGGCAAATGACACTGAAAAAATACTCTCAATATGATTTGCCACATGCGGGCATAGTTTAAGGTGGATTGACAAACACCCAAAATGTTCAAATCCAGAAGTCATTGGTAGTTTTTAATGCCTGTCTTTGTGCAAGTTTTTAATGCCTGTCTGTGTGCATTTATGTAAATTGAATCATAAGAGGCATTACCCACGCGGCTCTGTTGACAGAACAGAACCGCTGCAGAGTGATGAATCACTCATTCTTTCATTGTTTCATGACAAGTTGCACTCTGGGTAAGGTACAGTGGTGGAGGGGGGTTTGTTAGACTCCACATACTGAACAGCAACACTGTAACAAATACGTCTAGTGCATATCTGCTTCCTTCCCTGCCTCTCTATATGAAATTGGAGTTTTTGCTGTGAGAGTGGGCAAAGTCGTGACAGTCGTCTCTGCCGTGAGGAAGAAAACCGCAACACTCGTAGGAGTGCAGCTTCCCACACACATTCATATAAACCTGCATGCATCCACAACTGTACAACCTGCATACCTCAACAGTCCCCCACATCTCCATAGCAGATGTCCAATGAGATGGGCATACAATGGTTTATTCTTTAACACTGCATGCATACGCGTCTGTTGTGGTTATGCTTGCTTGCTTGTAGGCCAAATGTTAGTGCAAATATTATGTAATTTGCTCTTTATAGTAATGGAAATAGTTCCAGCGCAAATGTCTGCATGTTAATTTATAACGTTTAGACTTTTTGTAACATATTTTATGTAACAGTGTGGCATCTTGGTTGGTCCTGCACCTTCAGTTTCACTTTGAAGATGGATCTGTGGCGTAACTAGCAGAAGTGTAGGAAGTTTTTTTTTTATTTTTTTTTTAATGAATATTCTTTGTATTTTTGATTGTCTTATGCACTTTCTGTCTCACCCACAGTGCCCACCTTTTTCTTATTCTTAGTAAAATAAATATATTAGTCTACTGGGCTCACAAAATCGCTAGCCTGACTTCCCGGGGCTATTGTGTTTTCCAGTCGGGCTACCAAAATGTATTACCACTCTGGCTGACTATCTTAAAATACAGATCTCACATGGGTCCTTAAACTCCTAAAGTGAGTAGTACCAAACTTAAGGCCATAAAAAGTTTTAAATACGTTAAATGATATAAGAAATGTCTTAATTATAGTTTCAAGAGGTCTTGCAGTTGGGCACGGAAAGACAAGAGTCACAATATGGCTGGATTAAACTTCAAAAGGCAATGATGTCATTGAAAAAATGTGAGCACTGCATTAGAGGGTGACACGGGAATGGATTTTCAAATCTGTCCCATCCCACTCCTGCAAAAAAAAATCCTTTCCCGTCCCAATCCCACGAAAAAACTGGGAGGAAAATCCCGTCCCGTTCAATCACGGAAGAATGAATACCATTCATACCCACTCCCGGGTTGTATATTTTTTTGGCTGAAATCTGTCGGTTACAGTAAAAAAAAATAAAAAATACAGTAGGCTACAGATCACAGCATGCCAACTTTAGTAAAATAAAAAATGTAAATGTTTTTTAAAAATATTAAAATATTTGTAAAACAATTTATTTTAATGAACTGAAAGCCATCTTAAACAATGCACAATGTGCATTGCATACACATTAAATTTCATGTAAATCATCCATGCTATCCTGGGTCACGCTCAAGTTCACATGACTCAGATGGCAGAAACTGCATCTTGTACAGAAGCACTGCGTTTCGTTGTTATTCGAATTACCGCTCACAAACCTTGCGAGTGTGCATTTATATCCTGCATGATGACGTGTGCTCTGTATGATGGTCGGTCTGTGCGAATTTAATGAAATAAAAATTATTGGCCGAAATTGAACAAAATGAAACGCTAGGCCGAAGGCCGAATAGATTTTTTTTTGCATTTCCCCCCCATGTAGGACTATTTTGTCTTTTTTTCACCACTATTTATGCCGTCTTTTCAGCGGTCTCTGTCCACTTTTTTGGTGCACACCAGGGTTTGGATGGCAGCGTTCACACATGCTCAAATGAACCGCACTAACAGAGCAATCGCACCAGGATTCGTTTTAATCAAACCAAACATGACAAGTGTGAACACACCCTATAGTTGTGGGTTAGAGTATCTTGGAGCATGGGAACTAGTGATGCGCGGGTCGGGGTTTTTTCCAACCTGCGGGTCCCGCTTTTATGAAATTATTTGGCCCGCCCCGCAAATAAAGTAAAATTTCTTGACCCACCCCAACCCGCCCCACGCATCAGGGACATCATGGACGTTACGTTGCTACTTAGACCTTCATATCGTAACCTTATCAATATAGGCTATAGGTAATTGCGCTATGATGGTTCATTCGTGAACAAATCTTTTAGGTGAACGAATCGTTCTCGTTTACGTAATCCACTGACCATAGACAGTAAAAGACTAATTTCTCATTCAATGATGTTCCTCCCACAGCAGCGCGCGAGCGCGGGCGCTATTAGCAGCTCTAATAATGGAATACAGAACATAACTCCACGTTTAATCCCCGATAAAACCTCGTGCTTTGTTAATCAGAACAATTTATTTAGACTATTTATTTAATGCAATCATGCACACACTTTAATAAAGCCAAATCAGTTTTTGTCACAAGTAAATACGTTCGTTGACTTAAGACATAACACATAAGACACTCTTTTTCGCCAACTGCTGGCATATTTGTGTAATATGAAGAAATGGTCACTGAACGAATCAGTGAATGAATCATTTTGGTGAACGAACTGAAAATCAACGAATCTCTTGAAAGAATCCACCACTAAATTCAATGCAACATAAATGGATTTTTAAAAATTTCGTTTTTAGTGACCCGCCCCAACCCGACCCGCGGGTTACCCGTGGGTTATGAGACGACCCACACATCACTAATGGGAACATCTCCCCTCACCCCCTCTTGGGGTGGCCCAGTGAACTTTGGGAAAGAGCAGCTAGCACAGGAACTAGCATTCAGCTTTTGCACAGTGCAAATGTACAAGACACAGTGAATGTTTGAAATCCTGAATGAACTTTACCCTTCTGATAGCAGTCTAATCTGTAAACGTGACTAAACTTTATGACAAAAAAAAAAAAATGTAAATGGAAAGTTTTTAGGCATCATCCAGCCCTAAACATTTGATTTTCATACACTGGCAAATGTTACTGTAACAGATACAGAGGGTGTGATGAAACCTTGAGAAGTAACATACTGTATATGATAATTTTCATATTAAAATAAATGGTGAAAAGGATATAAGCATTCAGGAAGTTAAACAGGAAGGTACAAATAGGTGCAAACAAAGTAGGGCTTGGCCACCTTAAAGCTTGATTCTGTAGTGAAAATCTCAAAAACAAATTGATGTTTTGTTTTGACTGGTTCACGGAATGTGCCTTCACAATCTAGAAGCAAGCAAATAGACAATGGACCTATTAAAATCTAAGAGGGGACTTACACTCTCCATGTTAGGCCCCAAATTATTTTATTGGTTCCTCTTCTTCTCGTCTTCATACTGTATGTGATATGACATCCTCTTTTAAGGAGTGAGAAATGGGAAAAAGTACATAGGTTACAGCTTTAGACTTTAGAGCAGGGGTGTCCAAACCTGTTCCCAAGATCTGGCTTTGGCCCTCCAGGAGCAGGACTGGACACCCTGCTTTAGAGAGTGATGTGTTCAACACCCCTCAAAAGGACACATGCTCCAACCAGAAGTTACTGAACTAAGCTTGAAAATGTATCACTGAAACGGAAAACCAATTATTAAGGCTATGTGCAAACCGTTACTGAACAGTGTTGGGTAAGTTACTCAAAAAAAGTAACTGATAACAAATGACTTATTATTACTTTAAAACTGTAATTTGATTACATTTCTGATTACTGCAAAAAGTAAGCCAATTACTAATTACTTTACTTTCAAGTACCTAAAACCTAAAAATATCTATAATATAGGTCGAAATTTAGCATCTTTCAAGTTTTTCCTGTTTGGCCGATGCATTCGAGGCTGGACTTTGATTTTGACAGCGGGCTGTCTGAGCTAGGGCTGTGCCTTTCTAGGTGCTGATCCACCATCTGGTCTGGATACGTACTGGATCCGGGTGACTGCAGTGACCCTCTGATCTGGATACAGACTGGATCTGGTGGCTACGGTGACCTCGGAATAAGAGAAAAACAGACTAATATTAGCATAGATGCCATTCTTCTAATGATGTAGCAAGTACATAGGGTGTTATGGGAAGTGTTCCCGGTTCTGGTTTACCTAATTAATGCAGCCTAAAAATCCTTTAACGGATTTGGATATTAGAAGCATACTGAGATGGGTCTTTAATCTAGATTTAAACTGCAAGAATGTGTCTGCTTCCTGAACAATGTTAGGTAGGTTATTCCAGAGTTTAGTCGCCAAATAGGAAGAGGATCTGCCGCCCGCAGTTGATTTTGATATTCTAGGTATTATCAAATTGCCTGAGTTTTGAGAACGCAGCAGACGTGGAGGATTATAATGTAATGAGCTCATTCAAATACTGAGGTGCTAAACCATTCAGGGCTTATAAGTAATAAGCAATATTTACAAATATATACAATGTTTGATAGGGAGCCAGTGCAGTGTTGACAGGACCGGGCTAATATGGTCATATTTCCTGGTTCTAGTAAGAACTCTTGCTGCTGCATTTTGGACTAGCTGTAGTTTGTTTACTAAGCGTGCAGAACAACCACCCAATAAAGCATTACAATAATCTAACCTTGAGGTCATAAATGCATGGATTAACATTTCAGCACTTGACATTGAGAGCATAGGCCATAATTTAGATATATTTTTGAGATGGAAAAATGCAGTTTTACAAATGCTAGAAACGTGGCTTTCTAAGGAAAGATTGCAATCAAATAGCACACCTAGGTTCATAACTGAAGAATTGACAGAGCAGCCATCAAGTCTTAGACAGTGTTCTAGGTTATTACATGCAGAGTTTTTAAGTCCTATAATTAACACCATTTAGCAGTAAGAAATTACTCGTCATCCTGTTTTTTTATATCGACTATGCAGTCCATTTAGTTTATAGTGATTGTTGATCCATGAACTTTAAATCACAGTTTTGTAAAAGCCGTTGTAAAACATTCAGAATTTTCATATTGTTTAACTCTGTTTCCTACTCTTTCAGTTCACTCAATTCAATCAATTGGACTTAAACTCTTAAAAGGGAAGAGAAAGCTTATATTCTGCAGTGTTGACAACTATCAGTTCACTGAGCCACCAGCTTTCTTTAGGTTGTATTGAAGATTGAGTCCTTGTTTATTAACCAGATGTGGTTTGGTCACTGAGTAAACATTTCTTGGTTTTCCAATAATAGAATGTATCTGGTAGACAGTTTAGTTTGATGTAGTTGGCCACTGTATACTTTGGGCTTTAGATATTGTCAAGGTCATTCTTGCAGGTCACTGACTTAATGTGCTTGTGCATAGGAAATAGTAAAGGAATTGGATGTTTCCATGTAATGCTGTTTAGGGGTGCACCAATCAAGATCAGCCGATCATTAATGCGCATCTCGTCAGTAAAGCCGGTTCTCTAATCAGCGGTAAATCCCATCAGGTGCGTGATTTCACATAGAGCAGCTGTTACTACACAAAGCCATTGTTAACTGACTAGCTGCGCAAATAAACGCTGATAATGAAGGTGGATTTGCGCAGCTAGTCAGTTATTTAGGCAATTATATAAGTATATTAAAATAGTGGGTCAAATTGGCTGCCAGGCCATCGGGAATTGTTCCCGGTTCTTCAAGTGTACGGACAAAATTTAGCATATTCTGTCCGCATTAGGCTATAGGAATTCCATTTTTATGACTGGATTCAACGAACCACACTGTGTTTTCTGCATCGCAGAAATTATAGGACCGTGTGTCTCAGAATAGTCGTTGCAATTTGGGAAAGAACTTGGTTAAATCTGTATTTGTATGTGTGTAAATATTCAAATGTAAGCCCCTTTGTAATCATAATCATTTTTATAAATAACTGTCATTTAATTACTCATTTTTTTTCTTGGTAACTGTAACTTATTACAGTTACATTTATTTTGTAATTAAATTATGTAAAGCCGTTACATGTAACTAGTTACTCCACAACACTGGTAATAATAAATAAAGATTTGTCACAGGACGTGGGATATGACAGTTGCGTCCAACTATATATGAACAAGCTTTTTTAAATGCAGTAGTTAACGTTAGTTTATCAGTATGTTTGAAAGTATATTTTTTCGATTATTGGTGATTCCATAGGCTCTCTCTGGCACACCTGCGTGGTTTAAAACACCAAATAGTTATGCTATGACAAGAACAAAGAGTCTCTCTCTTGCTCCACACATGCATGATAATATTGTGTATCTTCGATCTCTCAGGCTGACGATATGACGATTTGAAAACTGACCATATTGGCCAATATTATTATACATATGTAAAATAATGTGTGATTTCCATCAGAGATTTGGTCTTAAATTGCATATAGGTGGTAATCTAACTTACATATATGTAGACACCCTGAGTAAGTCCATGAATTTGAGGTTATTGGACCTGAAAAGTCCTTGAAAGGTCCTTGAATTTGAAGTTAACCAAGATGTGGAGAACCCTATGTGAATCCAGAGGATTAGACCAAGAAATATGTTTGGTATCCAAGTATATTTGAAGAGTTTGGTTCCAAAACGCACTAAATCCTTGATTAATTTGAGTTAAAATGTGTTTTCTTTACCAAGAAAGTGGCAAGATGAAAACCACTATTTTCTGTTTCAAAATTCACATAGCATCTTTAGGATGTAAAAGCATTAAAAATTCAAATCCAGGTTTTGATTTTCAAAAAATTTATTATACAATATTATTATTTTTTTCCCCAAAGTGCAGTAAATCCATTGAATCAATATGAAAGTTATTAGTATATTGTGTATGAAAATACACAACATACTAAGTTGTTCCACACACATAACAGCCTCTGAAAAGCTCTGCAAAGCAGCGCCATTGCTGTCTAGAGTGTGTGGGATGGTGTGCTGTGATGGGTTGAGAGCATATATCTCATTCAGCAAAAAAGGGAGACTGGCGTTTGTCACGGTTTAAAAAAAAGGGAGAAAACATGACCTAATAACTAACTAATAACGAATATTGCATTTTGCATAAAATTAAAAATGTATTTTCAATACCGACCATCGCGTTTTGGAACCAAACTCTTCATTTGTTTTGTATGTTGGTTTTCAAAACCTAGTTCTTTGGGAAATTGTTTAATTATGCTCTTCAGACTGAAATCTTAATTTTATAACCTCATATTATAGTTTGCTATATTAGTTGGGTAGGACTACTCTGGCATACATTGAGGCAAGAGACATCTACATAGGAAAAAAAAATTAATCCATCAGCCAGTAGAGCGCTTTGAAGTGGACCAAAAAAAGGTTCTCTTATCTTTCTAATTACACTGTTGTTTTGGCATTAATCACACATATTTGAAATTAGCCAATGTCAAAGAAAAATCTAGTACAAAATTAATTCTGATACAAAGAAGGCATGAGAACTCATATGTCCATGTTGCTATGTGTGTCTATGAAATCCAACAGCCAATCATACATGGGCACTTATAACTTTAATTTCTTCTGTTCATAAATATATAATCAAAAAAATTTTTCAAGCTGCAGTCTTTGCATCTGAGCAATGGGCATTTCTTGTCAAATACTAATTTGAGATGTCTGACAAGCCGTTGTTCATAGTGGCAGATGAGCAAAATTACCCACCACTGCACTACAGTGTTTTTCACTAAAGTTCTTTCTTTCAAAACTTTATCTTTATGTAGCATGATTTTACGTGATTTCATGAGAATTTGTATGTATTTTACATAGAATTTGGTCCTACAAAACCTACGTTGGTAGTATGTTTACACAGACAATGAAACATACAATATTGACGTATTTTCAACATCTAAATGTACAATACTGACATATTTTCTGCATTTTTCTGCATTTATTGTACGTGTTGTACAAAAAAATTTTTTTTACAGCATTACTGACGTATTGACAACACCTAAAATGTAAATTATTAAAGTAAATTTATTGCAACAAGTTTTACAGCAGGAAAATCGAATGCTCATTGTCTGTCACCTGCTTTGTTTCTGGTGAGGTGTGTTTAAATCAGAAATGCTTTTTAATGCTATATTATTAATACAATTTTCATTACCCTGCATACACTTCTGAGCAATATCTTAAGACCAGCAGATACATTACAAGTATTTGCATTTTGAAAATAGTGTTGGCAATTTATTGAAAACTGCATTTAAACACAAACAAGCGGTTCATCAGCTGATCAAAAGTTTTAAAACATAGCCTTAAAAAGTTTTAATCTGTGCAAAAATGTGGCTTTCATGTCATTGTCCTTCAGGCAGTCACACTGTCATGAGCTCCTGATGGCAAAGGGAAGAAGACTTTCTCTTTGAATATGGCAGGATTGTTAAGCTGCTCAAGTAAGGGCTCTTGCAACAGGCCACCTCTGCAGAGGTTGGACACAGTGAGACAATAATTTTACTTTTCTTAAAAAAAAAAAAAAATCCTGAGCGTTATGGGAGAAAAAAAATTCACCTGCACTGAGCTGAAGGATCCGACGGTCCGTGAAGAGTGCTTTTTCCTTCAATGGGAAAATTGAGCTTCAGGTTGTGCAGGGGCATCAAATGGCGGCAGGCTATTGTTCTTTAGTGTTTAGTACTGAAGTACTTACAACTTGGATACGATCCACCAGCGCAAAATGCAAATACTTGTAATTAGGGGTGGGCGATATGGAAAAAAATATAATATCACGATATATATAATTTTTTTTGAAATCACGATTCACAATTTTATCCCAATTCTTTGTCATGTTGGTTTTACTATTTTGCAAGTTGTCTAAGCATTTGTAAGGGAAACAGGTCAATTAAGCTCAAAGGGAATCATTTAAGATTTTAAAGGGAATTTGAACAGAATCACTGTTTCACGGCTGATCACTGAGACGCCCTGCGATTCACTGAACGAGCCGTTTAACATCAAATCTGCGCTGGATATTAATATCCAAAGTATAGTGAAAACACTATCAATTAGCACAGTAACAAGATCGGCAGTTTAAGGCATTAACTTGTAAGCACAAAACACAAGATACTTCTCTTTTCAATATGAATAAGGCTTTATTAGATAAATCTAAGACATATAAACTAATCTAACACACAAACGCACGCACTCACACATTCACACAAGTTGCAGGAAGATCGAAAGTTAGGGAAAGAATGAGTTGAAGAGAATGGAAATGTGGAATCCCAAATATACAGCTTTATTAGATAAATCTAAGACATATAAACTAATCTAACAAATAAACGCACGCACTCACACATTCACACAAGTTGCAGGAAGATCGAAAGTTAGGGAAAGAATGAGTTTAAGAGAGTGGAAATGTGGAATCCCAAATATACAGCAATACGTTAAATTGCATAGACATGAACAACCATCAATCACTTAATTAGCCCTCGCATTGAGTTCCTCAATGAGGTTAAAATTATATTAGATACACCAGTAAAGGTCACAGTCTGGAGGTAAAGTTACTTGCGTCTCCTGTGAAAAGGGAGTCCCCTTTGTTGTTGTTGAAAGGGGTTTCCCGATGTCGCTGAATGACTGGAAGTTCAGTAGTCGTTGAAGTGACGTCTTGGGAAGCCCGTGGTTGGGCGTTGGCTGAAGATGCAGAGTTGTGTGGCTGGTTGAAGTTGAACGGGCAGTCGAGGTCAGACACGGCATTACAAAACTTAACTCAGAACACGAAACTCTCAAACGGAAAAGAAAAGAAGTAAAGTTTGCCGAGACTAGGTGGTGTTTCTTCTCATTGTGGCTAAGTAGCAGCAGGCGTGCAGGCCGAAGCACGCTGGAACCGTGCTCAAAGAACGCTTAAAGCATGGCTAAAAGCTAAAGCTAGGAAGCAAAGCTAAAACCTAAAAGCTAAAAGCAGGCATGACTAATAGCAGAAGCAAGGCTAAAACTAAAAGCAAACATGACTAATAGCAAAAGCTATGAAGCATAGCTAAAAACTAAAAGCAGAATTTTATGGTGTCCTGAGTATTTAAACTGGCCTGTTGGCCACACCTCAAATGTTGTCTTGACCAATCAGATATTGTCTTGGCTCGGGGGTATCATAAATCATATGTTATCTTATCAAGCACATGGTCCGAATTTTCCCGCTCTTGCAGGGTCTAATTTTGGACATGATTGCTATAACAAGAATATGATACATTTGACAAATAACTCATGGTCATGACTGTTTCCAGCTAACAGATTCGAACACGTACACACTAAACACAAATATGTATCTTTAAGCTATCCAATAGTTATTAAAAGACATACACAATACGTGATTATAACATGATAGTCAAATGTGTGGGTTACACATAAATGAATATGGAGTGAAGCGATGAAGCGAAGTCCTTTTGAGTTCATTTTGGTCCATATATATGTAGAAAAGACAGTTTCTGTGTCATTATCTGATATTGTGTATAACTCTCATGGGTTTACATATGATGTCCGACGTTGCATCTCAGGCTACGTTCACACTGCAGGCTGAAACGCCCCAATTCCGATTTTTTTGCCCCTATGCGACCTGTATCTGATCTTTTCATGACAGTTTGAACGACACAGATCCGATCTTTTCAAATGCGACCCAGGCCACTTGGGTATGTGGTCCTAAATCCGATACGTATCCGATCTTTTGGAATGCGACCTCCGTCTGAACGGCCAGGTCACATGTATCTGACCCGTACGTCATTGAAACGCTACAAACGTCATAATTCTGCGTTGAAGTAGGCGGGAATGAGAAGATAAACAACAACCATGGCGGACGATGCTGCTTAACTTTAATATTGCTAAACGAGCTCCGCTGTTGACTACACTGTTGTTGACATCCATGTTTAGCTACTTCCGCAAACAACGAGTGACGTCGTTGGCCGTTGAGTACTCTTCTGCGCATGCGGATCACTTCTGGGTCATTTCACGTTCACACAGGAGATCACAAAAGGTCGCATTTAATTGGAAATGTGAACGGCCTTGCAAAAAAATCCAATTTTTAAAAAAAATTGGAATTGAGCATTAAGCCCTGCAGTGTGAACGTAGCCTCACTTGCCACAAATTTGACAATCTCTTCTCCGAATTGAAATTGTCAATAATTGTTCTAGTGGTGTTAATGTTGAAAGCTGTTCTGTGAAAAAGTTGGTTGGTTGGTTATCTTGCTTGGGACTTGTGGCACAGAATGTTTTATGACCTCCGGTTGCCTTTGTGAGGAATTTGGCTCATGTTTCAGCCACAGCCCTGATCGACTCTTTAATTTGGCTGGTTCGAGTCAGATTGGCTACACATTACAGCTAAACTCATTTTACAATTATAAAGACAAAGCCTTTCAAGGTTAAAAAAAAAAAAAAAAAGACTGATATTTAGACCAAAGAAGGCGAAGATAAAAATCTTTGTTCTTATTTTTTAATAACAAAGATAAAAAAAAATGA
Source organism: Carassius carassius (assembly GCF_963082965.1). Lineage (NCBI taxonomy): Eukaryota > Metazoa > Chordata > Actinopteri > Cypriniformes > Cyprinidae > Carassius > Carassius carassius. The sequence goes on from NC_081778.1 coordinate 11,232,424, forward strand.
CAAAGATACACATTACAACTTTACATAAAATACGAATAAAACAAACAGTGCTTTATTTTATTACTATAGGTGTATTTAGCAGGAGCATTCAAGAAGTTGAATGAACAAATATAAAAATAAAACACCTATATAAACTAATTCCTAAAGCAACTGTATTAAAATTCTTCAGTCAAGAGCAGTGAGTGATTTTTATCTTTTGTGTTTTGTTGTTTTATTAACGTTAAAAATTCTGTCAGCTGTCAATTCTGTTACCCACATTCTTCAAAATATCATCTTTTGTGTTCAGCCCAAGAAAGAAATTAATACAGGTTTTGGACAACGTGACAGTGAGTAAATAATGACAGAAATGAAATTTTAGGGTGATCTAGCAATTGACAGTAGGCTGCATGTTTAATAGAGCTACTGTCCCTTTAAGACCTGCACGCATATAATATAAAGGCACGTATAAGTTTTTGTTCTCAACTGTTTACTTTCATTTTAGACATAACCAACTTGAGTCTACATGTAAACCTTGTTTATGACAGTATTAGCGCAAAAGATAACTTCAATAATCAGGCTCTGTTTGACAGGTTTTAGCGTGTGCGCTTCAGGTGTATGCAGCACTCAGAAAAAGCACTTTGATAAAAATATTTTAATGATATGAAGATTTTTTAGCTGTAAATACGTATCAATTTTAGGTTTTAAATATTGTAATACATCTAAATTGTATGTTTCATCATCACTCAAAACATACAAAAAAGTATGTTTTGTGCTTGTTAAACATTACGTACTAATACCTATGTACAAACAATGAGACCAAGCTGTATTCCTTGTATGGTCTTGAACAAACATTCATGTTTCTCACAAGCATCCTCTCCCCCTTCTTTACCCATCAACTCTTTGGGGGATGCCCCCACCTCTCTCTCTCTGTGCCAAAACTCTCCCCTCGTGATGCTCTTATTTTCTGACCTTGCCCCTTTCTGTTGTCTTCCTTTCTTGCCTCATTTTAGAGGCTTGGTTACCTCTATTCATCTAGCCACCAGATGGTATTCAAATTAGACCCCTTGCATTATAGCAGAGTTTTTCCACGCTCTTATGCTGGAGAGTGGGCTGATTTACCCTGAAATAGTGACCCTGAAGCCCCCTGTGCTTCTCTTTCAGTGTCTCTAAAGGAATCCAGAGACCAGGACTCACCCCATGGGCTGCTGGTCCAGTGCAGCCCAAAGAAAATTGTGTGTTTCTGAAAGACACAAATCAAATATAATGTCTGTTAAATGCTCATTCAGGACGGGGTCTCTGCTAATACAGCGGTGTCCGTCACATTGCTCAGAGAATCAAAATGACAGGTCTAATGAGACTGATTTAGTTTAATAGGGATTAAAAAATAAGAAGTGGATGGATTTTTATCATTGTAGGGTGGTTGTGTTCACACACTAACAGCACACATTTGTCCAAACACCATCTAAAAGTGGATTTTTGTATAATAGTTGCACTTTAAGGTGGATTGAGTATATATACAGCAACATGTCTAGCTGCTGACAGTGCTTCTTGAACTAATAGCAAAAGTAAGTAGAAGATAAACCATTGAAAACCAGCAATGTGAAAAAAAAATGTATATTAAAAAAATGCAAACAGATGCAATAACATTTGTCATTGGTTCTGTCATTCAGAAGTGTATAAATTGCTGCTTTATTTGTGATTTTCACTTTGTCATTTGGTCATTATTCAGAGATCATCTTTTAACTTGTTATTTGTGGTTCTAACCATTAATGAAAAAAAAGTGTAACGAAAAGATACTGGAAAAGATACATCTAGTCACCTTAAAAGCACATGGCATGTTGTGACAAAACTGGCTTGTAACTTGTATCTGATTTTGAACTGGATTGTGACCATTAAAGGTTCAATTTTAGTTTAAGGAATTTGATGACATACCAACTGTCATTGCATCACACAAAAGCTAAATGATTTTTTCCAGGGAATTTGATTGGGATTGTAATGTAGACCTCATGAAGCTGAAGTCTGTTTATGTTCTGCTTCCTATGTGGTTCTGATTACCAAAGAATGTTTATAATCTGTGTCCAAAGTCTCATGGGAACCATTGACTCAGCACCAGACCGCCCCTGTTCTTGCCATGATTGAGGGAAGTGTGTCTGAAACTGCTGGAAACTCTAACACAGGGATAGGCAGCATCGGTCCTGGATTGCTGATGTCCTGCAGAGTTTAGCTCCAACCTTGAAAGAAACCCTCACCTACCTGTAGCCCGTGTAATTCTGAAGACCTTAATTAGCTTGTTCAGGTGTGTTTGATAAGGGTTCGAACCAAACTCTGCAGGACAGCGGCACTCCAGGACCTACGTTGCCTATCCCTGCACATAACACTGCTTTTCATACCTCAATGCTTCTTCGTGCAGCACATTAAACTGCAGCAATCTGATGATTGTTGTGTATTCACATTTCTCATTTTGTAGTTTCCTTTTCATCACTGAATGCAGCTTACTGTCTACACTGAAGCTTTTCTTTAAAAAACACTCTAATTTTCTGCGGATTAGACTGTGGTTTTGTGAGGGTCTCTTTCAGTGCAGCTCTGACAGATGACTATTGAAATCACTATAGAACTCTCTGCCTGTTGCCAGGGCAACACTAGATCACTTCTCTTTTCATGTGCTCACGTGACTGGTGGTTGACGTCATCGGGGGAGGGACGCTGCCAGAGTTTCGTCCACTCTTTACTGCAAAGGGCTTCGAGGAATCTTGAGGACTTGTTGAATAGAAACCGTTAGTCTTAGTCTTGGTATATTTCTGTTAGCTACCAGCCTCATCCTTAGGTATAAATAGCTGGGTTATGGACTGTTGAAGGCAGTGGATTGCAGGGAAAAAATAGAACTGGAAAAAGAGGTAAGCCATACTTATTTTTCTATAGGAATGCCCTGTTTATTTATTTATTATTTTAGTATGTGATCTTAGAGGTGATGAGATTGAATTGGTTCAGCTACCCAAGATGTCCGTGTGATTTTTCGTGCACAGCTGTTGCATGCTCTCTCACTCCGTCACACGAGATCAGCACACTGGGGTTCTGTGAACAGGAGAAATTATGTAGTTAAGCATTCCTTTACTTGATAAACTCTGAGTGTTTCCCTGCCCTTTCAGGTCCTATCCATCTCTTGTTATCAGTTGCTTTGTAGATGGGCTGAATGAATTGGATTAAGAGAGTCCAGTTATCTCCACCACCGGCTCTGAATTTAGTCATATTGTCATAGTGGAAACGGCTACATTTAAGCCTCTCTCACACAGAGATTCCGGAAAATACACAGATAATGTGTCCCGTGATTGCTCCCAGGATCGTTCAGTTTTGGTTCATTCACACTGCCAGTGATTTTCCGCAATCTGTGCATGCGTTCACATACATCCCTAAAACGATCCCGTAAAGACATGTGAAATGTGACTCGTGCCATTTCTTTAAGCTGGTGAACGATCTCTGCTTCAGGGCAGATAGTGAGAAGCTCCCTGATCTCTGCTTCATTCCAGTTTGCACACATTTTTGAATGTTGATCTGCCTTCAAAACACCCGGTGATCGAGTTGAACGATAACATGCATCATCATTACGACACACCCTTTATGTCCTGCATTTTGTTGACACAGGGCTCATACCGGAACTGATCGGGGCAATGTTTCTAGGTACTCATCCCGGGATCAATCCTGAGACATGTTTGTGTTCAAACAGAAGGCACTCGGGCAATTTTCCGTGATCAACGCAATGTGTGAAAGGGGCTTTAAAAAGCCTCGTGGGAAAGGATGAGAGAGGAGGATGCTGGCATAATCTGTCCAAATTCTACTCTTTCCCAACTTTTCATTTTCACCTTCCCCCACACTTTCACTCCTCGCTTAACTCATACATGTGAGTGAGCATGTGTTAAGAATGCTCTCTCTGAGGAGACACACTTGCACTGAATACCACAATAGCCCCATCCCCTTTGTCGCATTGAATGTGGGTGGAGGGTGATCTGTGGCAGGAAGAAAACATTTATTGCTAATTGCTTGAATGTTTTGAAAGCTAGTTGTGTTATCACTGTAAACCCAAGAAGATGTCCTGTCAGAGATTTCTAGCAGACTGTGCATTTTGCACTTTAGCTAAAGCAAAAGATACTTTCCACTCCTAAAGGAAGGATCATAATATACATCACTAGGTAATTTACAAGCAGTTAAGTTAATGCAACAACCTACTTGAGGAGCAGACCCGAAGCGACTCCATGCTCGGATTGACTCCTGTTGTAGGACGTATTGGTTATTAGATGATATCGGGTCCCTCTAGTGAAATGGCAGTATTCCATACACACACTCGTGCACACATGGCCTACTGGTAGTTCAGAAACACATGGCACCAAAGACAAACACACTCCTGCGATAGAGGCCTGCTGGCTGTAGGGATGAGAGACACTGCTGGCAGCTTGTTCGGCACAGCCCACGTGTGTGGGAGGAGATTATCCTCACCGCTACCACTGCTATTGTGTGTTATCTGCCTTGTCTGTTAATACAACCTGTGTGTGTGTGTGTGTGTTTGTGTGTGTGTTTGTGTGTGTGTTAGCATGCAGTGTGTAGGTAGTGCTTGAGTGTTGTGTGTATCTATTAAACAGCTTTAAATCACAGAGTGCCAAATGAACTTATTTTTTATTATTTTTTTTCATTATCTGGCCTCTTAAGTGCTGTTTTAAAAGCATTCTCAAATTCAGTATCACTCTGATAACCACTTAATGGTATACTGTATGCATCTCAAACCTACGCACGCTACTAGTGTTTACTAAAGTGCCCTTTCATTTTCAAGAAGTAAAATACTTTTTCCCATTTAATAAATAAATGCATTTTTATGTTGTAAAAAGGGCAGTGGTGGACGAAGTACACAAATCAAGTACTTGAGTAAAAGTAAAGATACGTATAATAAAAAATTACACCAGTAAAAGTAAAAGTACTCCTTTTTCAATTTTACTCAAGTGAAAGTACAAAAGTACTCAATTTTGTATGTACTTAAGTAAAAAAGTACTGAAAGATAGATCTTTGCAATTTTATATAGGCTACTTAATTAAATTTTATATTAGCACATTTTTTTTTTTTATAATCCTACTGCTCAAAATACCTGGGATTTTTTCCAAAATAACCACTATATGGAGATATATTTTTGTTGTTGATATGGACTATGCTGATGAGAGTGATGTTAACTGTGAAGCTAACACTGTGATGTACCTGAGAGAAAGCAGAGTTGACCATCTGATTTTCACCAGTAAGAAAAAAACTGTTTGTTTGTTTGTATTTTAAAGTTTGTTGTTTTACAGAACATCACAGTTATATATGACATGATAATAAGGCCTGAGATTAGGAAGAACATTTTAAGGAAAATATAATTATATTTTCATAATGATTTTTTCCTTCTCAAACCTTGCCTGTGGTGTAAAAACACCCCTGGCCAAACGGGGTGCATCTCTTCCCACTTTGATAATTACTGTAGTATCTGTAACATCACATTCTTTCTTTTCTCCCCAGATGTAATCTATATATATATATAGGTGGTTGAATAAAAGTATTTGGACATTATTTATAAAAATTACCTCAAGTTATCACCAGCAAGCTTGTTAGCTAGACAGTTAGCATCAGCTAACAATATTTACTTATTTTCGGTACGGTTATGAATAAACATTCATGTCTGTCTACTCGTCTAGTTAATCCAAACAATATAACGTTACTGTTGATAAACAATATAAAAACAGACGTCCCATAGGACATTGTAGCATTTTAATAAAACTGTTAATATTACGGCAGTGGGGAATTTGAACATGCATGAGTTATTTTATTTAATCTGGTTTGGTTTAATGAATAAATTTTTTTTTTTTTTTACCTAAAACACAGAGATGGATTGATGTGTCTGCATCGTCTTCACTCGAGCATTTCAGTGGGCTTAAATAGATTACTCTTTACAGCGGATTTAGTTCTCAAACAACTGACAATTTTGACCTAAATATGATTTTCAGTTACAATAATTAATCCTAAATTTCGAAATTAATAGCTTACTTTTAGCAACATCAGACGCACGCGCGCTCACAAGATCTCCCGGTTCTTACTTCTGTAGACTCGCACTAAACGGTTCATTTGAATCAGTGAGTGGTCGACTCCAGAACAGCAATTGGATAATTCTAATTCGTAAACGAATCGTTTGGTGCGATTTGCGATCTGATTTAAAAGTTTATTTTGAAAAGACTCATGATGAATCAGACACCGCTTCTGCGTGTCGGACCACGTGATATGTTATAGGGCGTAACGATATGTTGTATGTAATGTGGTGAAGTTAAAAGTACGATCTTATGCTTTGGAATGTAGTGAAGTAAAAGTAAAAGTTACTCAAAATAAAACTACTCCAGTAAAGTACAAATACTTAAAAAAATTACTTAAGTACAGTAACGAACTAAAGCTACTCCGTTTACTGTCCACCACTGAAAAACGGGATAGGGATAGTTCACCCAAAAATAAAAATAATTTACTTGCCCCTAATTTACTCGCCCAGCCTGTATCTATTTATTTCTTCTGTTAAACACAGAAGATATTTTGAAGAACGCTGCTAACCAAACAGTTGACTGTAGCCTTTGACTATATATATATATATATATATATATATATATATATATATATATATATATATATATATATATATAATCATAAATATATATATATATATATATTTCGTTTTATGTGTATATTAACGTATACGTAAATAAAAATGTAAACATAATTATAAAAAATGCGTTTCACAGTGAAGACCGTAGACCGACGAAGCACACGTGATGTGCCATTCCCGCGGGCGGGCTCACTCTCACCTCATGTTTGCATGATTTGATTGAATTAATTTGTAAATAATAATTGTTTCATTTTTACTTGTTCATAAAAATTTTTGAATGCTACTGCTGAATACTATTGTACCTGCAAAACAGTTTATTTTCATTTGTGTTATGTGTATTTGTAATGTGTATCTTTGTTCTATTTTTGTTTTTGGTGGCTAAGTGAGCAAAGTGCTTCCATTTTATTTTATTAGTAGTAGTAGTATTAGTTCAAGAATAAAATAAAAATATCGGATTGATATCGGAATTGGCAAATAGCCAAAGCTGCTGCATCGGTATAGGAAGTGAAAAAGTGGTATCAGAATCAGAATCAGAATCAGAAAGAGCTTTATTGCCAAGTATGCTTGCGCATACAAGGAATTTGTTTTAGTGACATAAGCTTCCAGTAAACAGAGACAACAACACACAGACAAAAAAAAAAAAAATTTACAGGAGATTTACAAATTGGCAAATAAATAAGTGTATAAACAATTGTGCTATAAATGATAATGGAATAGGATTGAGTGAGATGCAGGAATGTTCTAGGATGGAGGGGTAACAAATAAATATAAGGATATTGCACATTTTTGCATAAGTTTAAGTGGGAAACATTTAACTGTTCATGAGGTAGATTGCCTGGGGGAAGAAACTATTCTTGTGCCTTGCTGTTCTTGTATTTGCGGCTCTGAGGCGCCGGCCAGATGGCAAAAGTTCAAAGATGGGGTGACTTGGATGTGAGGGATCCAGAGTGATTTTCTGAGTCCTTTTCCTCACTCTGGATGTGTACAGTTCTTGGAGGGTGGGCAGGGGAGCACCAATAATCCTTTCAGCAGTCCGAACAGTTCTCTGTAGTCTTCTGATATCTGATTTTGTAGCTGAACCAAACCAGACAGTAATTGAAGTACACAGGACTGACTCAATGACGGCTGAGTAGAACTGTTTCAGCAGCTCCTGTGGCAGGTTAAACTTCCTCAGCTGGCGAAGGAAGTACAACCTTTGTTGGGCTTTTTTCACAATGGAGCCAATGTGATTGTCCCACTTCAGGTCCTGAGAGATGGTGGTTCCCAGGAATCTGAATGACTCCACTGCAGTCACAGTGCTGTTCATGATGGTGAGTGGGGAAAGTGCAGGGGGGTTTCTCCTAAAGTCCACAGTCATCTCCACTGTTTTGAGCGTGTTCAGCTCCAGGTTGTTAAGACTGCACCAGACAGCCAGCTGCTCAACCTCCTGTCTGTAAGCAGACTCGTCACCGTCCTGGATGAGGCCGATGACTGTAGTGTCGTCTGCAAACTTCAGGAGCTTGACAGAGGGGTCTTTAGAGGTGCAGTCGTTGGTGTACAGGGAGAAGAGCAGAGGGGAGAGAACACATCCCTGAGGGGCACCAGTGTTGGTGGAGCAGCTGTTTGACATGAATTTCCCCAGTCTCACTAACTGTTGCCTATCTGTCAGAAAGCTGGTGATCCACTGACAGATAGAGCTAGGAACAGAGAGCTGGGTCAGTTTGGTCTGGAGGGTTGTTGGGATGATGGTGTTGAAAGCCGAACTAAAGTCCACAAACAGGATCCTCACATAAGTCCCTGTTTTGTCCAGATGTTGCAGGATGAAGTGCAATGCCATGTTGATTGCATCATCCACGGACCTGTTTGCTCGGTACGCAAACTGCAGGGGTTCTAGTAAGGGTCCAGTGATGTCCTTCAGATAAGCCAGAACCAGTTTTTCAAACGACTTCATGACGACAGACGTTAGAGCCACAGGTCTGTAGTCGTTAAGTCCTGTTATCTTGGGTTTCTTTGGAATGGGGATTATGGTTGAGCGTTTGAAGCAGGAAGGCACTTCACACAACTCCAGAGATCTGTTGAAGATCTGTGAAAAGATGGGGGCCAGCTGGTCAGCACAGGTTTTCAGACAGGCTGGTGTAACGCCATCTGGGCCTGGTGCTTTTCTTCTTTTGTTTTTCTTGAAGACCTGGCGCACATCATCTTCACAGATTTGAAGAGCAGGAGGTATGGAGAGGGGGATTGCAGGAGGTGTTAATGGTTGTGTAGGGAGATGGTCAGAGTGGGTGTTGGGGGTTTCAAATCTACTATAAAACTCATTCAGGTCGTTAGCAAGTCGTTGATTAGCCTCAGTGCAAGGGGATGGTGTCTTGTAGTTTGTGATGGCTCTCAGTCCTCTCCAAACTGAAGGAAAAGTCGTTGGAAGTAAACTGGTCTTCCAACTTTTTAGCGTAGGTCTTTTTAGCCGCTCTAATCTCTTTGTTCAGTGTGTTCCTGGCCTGATTGTACAAGACCCTGTATTGTAAATAAGTCCTGGTAGGAATGCATATATCCTCACAGAAACTAATATAGGATGTTACGGTCTCTGTGAGTTCGTCCAGATCGGTGGTAGCAGCTTCAAAAACGCTCCAGTCTGTGATGTCAAAACAAGATTGTAAATCCTGCTCTGTTTCGCTGGTCCATCTCTTCACAGTCTTTACTACAGGTTTAGCAGATTTAAGTTTCTGCTTGTAGGTCGGTATAAGATGAACCAGACAGTGATCAGAACGTCCCAAAGCTGCTCGTGGAACAGAGTGATATGCATCCTTTATTGTGGTGTAACAGTGATCCAGTATATTACTGTCTCTGGTGGGACAGGTAACATGCTGTCTGTATTTTGGCAGTTCACGGGAGAGATTGGCTTTATTAAAGTCCCCAAGAATGATTAAAACAGAGTCCGGGTGTTGTTGTTCTGTGTCTGTGATCTGATCAGCGAGTTTCTGTAAAGCCAGACTTACTTGCGCTTGAGGAGGGATGTAAACACTAACCAGAATGAACGAGTGAAACTCCCGCGGCGAATAGAACGGCTTGCAGTTGATAAACTGTTTCGGGACATCCCTGTTTTTGTGTTCAGCATAAGAAAGAAACTTATACAGGTTTAGAACCAACTTGAGTGTGAGTAAATAAAGACAGAATTAAAAAGTTTTGGGTGAACTATCGCTTTAAGGCCTATTCACACAAAGACATGCAATCTGTATTCTTCATCTATTCATGGTCACTGCGAAATTCTGTTTGTATCACCACAAAGTTATAGTTTTATGAACTAGTGATTTCATGCAAAAGCGCATATCTTGTTGGTTAACCAGTTTTACTTGAGATCCAGTGGAATATATTACATTGAAATATGGAATTTATTAGAATGCTTCTCCATAAAAATAAATAGATCACTTGATCTAATGGCATGCGAATGTTTGTGTTAAGTCTGAACAGATGCATTAACAACTGTTCCTTAAAACTTAAATGTTTATCATGCTATTTGCACTGAACATTCGTCTGGATGTGAACAAGCCGTTGCTTTCTTTTTAGCAGGTACTTTTCATCCAAAATGACATTCAGTTAGAGATCTGCTCTACTGTAGTCTGCAGTAACTTCAACCTGGCTCTAAAATGACATCTGGTCACCTGAACCAATTAATTCCTTCACACAAAAAAGTCACTCACTTTCTTTTCATTTCTTTGTCAGCGTCTGAGAGTGTGATTGTTTAAATTAATAATAATAATATTTTATTTGTAATAAACCTGACCTATTGCAGACTCATCTGAAATGAAAAACTGACCTAAGCCTAATTTTAATATTTGTCTGATCCTGTCAAGCTTAGGCTTGGTGGCAGACCTCTACTTGTTGAACACTAATTGTAGGGTTGAAAAACCAGCTGTGTTGCCTGTGAAAGGCTCTTTCGCAACGACTCACTGTTAGACACTATCTAGTGTTTTAATGATTGGTAATTTCTGCCACGCATATGCCTTGAGTAATATTGTTCTTATGCAACTTTTATGCAGAAGATGCAGCTTATTTAAACATGTGGGAAAGTTTTATTTTAGTTCAGACCGTTCACAGGCTCTGTAAGGAACTGGTTAAAAGGTTGTTATTCATTCTTAAAATCTAAAATTGTGGGAGGCGGCAGCACTGGCACTGAAACAATCTTATTAAGACTATTAAGGAATCATCCAAAAATTTACCAGTGTATCACAGGATAGCAGAATCTTTTATTTTTTATAAAATTGTATAACCTTTTGTACTATTATACCGTACTGGTGTGAATCTGTAACCTAAGAAAGTTCCTCATATGTCTGTGCTAAAGTTTTTGCTTAGATAAGAGGAATAACAATGGGAGAAGTTTAGACTTGTGTTAGGCTAATGTTTCTGCTACAAGATCTTCTTGTTCAGTGTTTCTTGTTCGCTTGTATTCAAGGGATTATTACAGTGAAGCTGACTACACTTCAATAAATATCTTATTTACATTGTGTCTACACTTTGCAAAAGTGCAGAACTCTGTAAGCTTCAATGAATTAAATGCCTTTGAGTGGCTATAATGTTTATGCACTCAACAAACATGTCTGTGGTTTCAAGATCAGGCGATCACAGCAGGTGTAGAGATCGACCGATATGGGTTTTTCTATAGCCGATGCGGATGTTTAGAGGTCAGGGTCAGCCGATGGCTATGTGCTGCCGATTTTTAGGGCTGATATCTTGAAGTTTTCCCCTTCTTTGCATGCTGAAATGCCACACTAATAATACGGGAATGCACAAAATTTCTAAACTTATCATCATTTATTGAGCACTGACTTGAACCATCTCTCGAATCTTAATTTTGTGCACTGCATGGTATTAAAATAAAAAATTTATCCAAAGTTAACCAAACAAATCAATAAACTGACCAAGTATTAAATATATAAAACAAGTCAATCATTTACATAAAAGTTTGAGCATTTATCAAGCAGGATTTTTCAAGTGTGTTGGAACATAAATTTAAACTTAAATATGCATTTAAATAAAATAAATACAATTTTATCAATAAAAATCAATTAAACTGAAAAATATAAAAAATAAAATATATAAAAAATAAAAAATAGTAGGGCTGCAAACACACTAGCAACCAGCACACTCGCAGTCTGTTCATTATTAAAATACAGTCAACCAAACATATACAAGGTTACACTGGTCAGTTTATATACCAGTTCACTCTGCTGTTATGCCAAGGACGTTTTTGCTCATGTGAAGAGGATTATCTTTTCCATCTAGTTAACATTAAAAATATTATAGTTTAACATTCAGATACATTGGGAATATGGAAACATTTGGATATGTGCAGAACGAGACGTGAGCAATAACCTCCAAATACATCTAGTCATACACGCGCTCGCTCATCCTCATATGCACGCACTCATTCAGTGTCTTGATCTAATGTACTGTAAATGCCAGATTTTTTTAAACAAATAGGCCTAGCAGAACACAAAAATTCTAAATCAAATATTTTGCAGAACAGGATCAAACAAAAAAGTACTGGTCATAACACTTGCATAAAATGTTTGATGTGAAAAAAGCAGTTCACTGACTGCGCAGCACAGCCACAAGCGCCAGTTACGTTTGGGATCATTTTATTTTTAATACTATTTTGTCATTTAAAACATTGCAATTGCATTTTAAAATACAACAACGAGCACCACGAAACCATTTAAAGAGACGCATTCAGCGGTCTCCTTGACGGAAAACAGTCAACAAAGTAAAAAACGTATGGCACACTCTCTTCATTTTATCAAATGATCATAATCAACATCTATTCATTTTACAGTCCTGCTACTAGCATTTTATTCAGACTAAAACCCCTTTAATTAGGGTGAGAAAGCTTTTTTTTGTCCAAGTGGCTTTTGTACATAATAATAATAATAATACCGCTGCAGACGCATTTTGCAGCATTAAGGTTATTAATTGATCGTTCATTTAAACGACGATCAATCATAGAAATTACTTCCCTAAATGCAAATGAGTTGGATGGAAACCTGGCTATTGTCTGCATCAAACCATGCTTCTGATCAAATGTCATTCACCCTTCTGGCCAACTCCAGCACAGCTGTCTCTCTGAGCACGGTGCTGTCTGTGAGCGAGGCAGAGTAACGTAGCCCTCAATCACGCTGCAGTGTTTGTGAGAGCTGCCAACTGCTCCACCCCATTTACAGAGTGTAATTCTCTGACTAACCTTTATGTCCCAGGACTGTTGTTGAATCTTGCAAAAAGTTTTGGCTTGGGGTCCTTCACATGTGGCAGCAGCACTTTCCACCGCACAAATAACACGGGTCTGCCCGCCGACGTGCCTGACTTTAAATCGACGCTACTAAACACGGATATCGACCGATGCCGATATATAAAAAAAATTACAACTATGGGTCCGATATATCGGTCGACCTCTAGTCTCAGTCACATTTATTTTCCAATTTTTTGTGCAGCCCTATGATGAAGTGATTCAAAACGCATAGAAGTAGCACTTATATGTATGAGATCAGTTACCCTGATAAACTGTCATTACTGACAAATATTTAACATATGAATGCCAGAGAAGAGCCCTGTATATAAAAGTGCTGGTCATATAATTAGAATTTTATCAAAAAGTTGATTTATTTCACTAATTCCATTCAAAAAGTGAAACTTGTATATTATATTAATTCATTACACACAGACTGATATATTTCAAATGTTTATTTCTTTTAATTTTGATGATTATAACTGACATGACAACTAAGGAAAATCCCAAATTCAATATCTCAGAAAAGTAGAATATAACTTAAGACCAATACAAAGAAAGGATTTTTAGAAATATTGGCCAAATAAAAAGTATTAAAATAAAAACTGAGCATGTACAGCACTCAATACTTAGATTTTCTATGGGGTTAAGGTCAGGCAAGTTTGCTGGCCGATTAAGAACAGGGATACCATGGTCCTTAAACCAGGTACTGGTAGCTTTGGCACTGTGTGCAGGTGCCAAGTCCTGTTGGAAAATGAAATCTGCATCTCCATAAAGTTGGTCAGCAGAAGGAAGCATGAAGTGCTCTAAAACTTCCTGGTATACGGCTGTGTTGACTTTGGACCTCAGAAAACACAGTAGACCAACACCAGCAGATGACATGGCACCCCAAACCATCACTGACTGTGGAAACTTTACACTGGACCTCAAGCAACGTGGATTGTGTGCCTCTCCTCTCTTCCTCCAGACTCTGGGACCCTGATTTCCAAAGGAAATGCAAAATTTACTTTCATCAGAGAACATAACTTTGGACAACTCAGCGGCAGTCCAGTCCTTTTTAAAGCGAGACGCTTCTGACGCTGTCTGTTGTTCAAGATTGGCTTGACAAGGAATGCGACAGCTGAAACCCATGTCTTGCATATGTCTGTGTGTAGTGGTTATTGAAGCACTGACTCCAGATGCAGTCCACTCTTTGTGAATCTCCCCCACATTTTTTAATGGTTTTTGTCTCACAATCATCTCCAGGGAGCGGTTATCCCTATTGCTTGTACACTTTTTTTTCTACCACATCCTTTCCTTCACCTCTCTATTAATGTGCTTGGACACAGAGCTCTATGAACAGCCAGCCTCTTTTGCAATGAGCTTTTGTGTCTTGCCCTCCTTGTGCTAGGTGTCAATGATCGTCTTTTGGACAACTGTCAAGTCAGCAGTCTTCCCCATGATTGTGTAGCCTGCAGAACTAGACTGAGAGACCATTTAAAGGCCTTTGCAGGTGTTTTGAGTTAATTAGCCGATAAGAGTGTGGCACCAGGTGTCTTCAATATTGAACCTTTTCACAATATTCAAATTTTCTGAGATACTGAATTGGAATTTTCCTTTAGTTGTCAGTTATAATCATCAAAATTAAAAGAAATAAACATTTGAAATATATCAGTCTGTGTTTAATGAATAAATATAATATAAAAGTTTCACTTTTTGAATGGAATTGGTGAAATCAACTTTTTGATGATATTCTAATTATATTACCAGCACCTGTATATCAGTCTGTGTGTAATGTATATACAAGTTTCACTTTTTTAAATGGAATTAGTGAAATAAATGAGCTTTTTGATGATATTCTAATTATATGACCAGCACCTGTATATAATGTATTATATACAGGTAATAATGTGTATATAATGGTGTTCCTGTAGCTCAAGTGATAGAGCATTGCGTTAGCAAGCAAGCAAGCGCAAGGTTGGGGGTTCGATTCCCCGGGAACACATGATAGGTAAAAATTGATAGCTTGAATGCACTGTAAGTCGCTTTGGATAAAAGCGTCTGCTAAAAATGCATAAATTTATTAGCAAAGTAAAATATCACGTAATACTTTCCCTTGCGAGTGGTGTCCAACGGAAGATGTATTTTGATGCAATAAATATGGTATAATTTTAACAGTATTCATCCCTCCAAAACATGTCAGTCTCTGACACTGTATATAATGAGTTGAATTTGTAGGGGTTATTATTATTATACAATTCTTAACACCCCAGTCCTCACTAGTTTTCAAACCCTGAAACCATGAATTTAGTCATTACCCAAATGAGTCCAGAGACCTCAATTCTTGGTACACAATACAAAAATTATTTACTCAAAGAATCCTTGTAAACAAACAATTCCAAGTAACAAGTTCAAACTTTTATTTCTACAAGCTTGAATTGGGTAATAATATAGAATTTATTTTTATTATTGCCTGAACTAAATTATTTAATGTAGAAATTGCATTTGTTTTTCTGTAATATTTACTTAACCACAGAATCATTTTTATCAGTGATCTTTAGGTTTTTTAAATGTCTGTGTCTTTGAGTAGACATGATAAACTTTGTTAGTATGTCTACCGTTTCCATTTTAATTCCCCTTCAGTTACACAAAGTGGGGGAAAAAACGTCAGATAGTATGTATTTGTTCTCAGTTTGAAATAAATGGGAATTTTGAAATAAATTCATTTTTTGCCCCGTTTGTGGCCGGCTCATTCTCTGCAGGGCACACTCATGTCAGAAAATATCCTTCACCATGCTGAGAGCTGGACATAGCTGTTCTTGTTTTGTTACGCTCTTGCTTTTTTCTCCCATTTTGTACATTTCTGTTAGAGATGCTTTAATTTATAGAAATGTGTATAGCTTTAATGTTGCTAGACAGGTTTTTATTTGTATTGCCCTCAAAGATAGAAGGGCCTAACCTAGAGAAAACTGAAATTATTCAATTCTACCTATATTAATGCCTTATTTCTGGTACTTCTCACATCAAATGCATTCCCATTGCTAAAAATAAAATTTTTAGAAAACTTGGAAACAGATACTGTTGCATTCCTCCTTAGATAGCACTATTTCTGATGTGTTAGTTGGAAATGTAAAAAGTCATTGTTTGTTTCCTTGGTTCTCCTCTCTCTGTGGGAAACTGTTTATCCCTGCACTGTTGTTTATTTGTTGGCATGCCAACATGAAATCCCTGATATTATATTAGTAATTCTTTAGGCCAGTTCCCTGGTTTTAGTTCCCTTTTCTTAAGTGTGATCTCACACTCTCTTTTTTCTGAAAATCTGACCTTGATCAATAAATGTTTTATTGTTGTCTTTATCTGGCATGTTCCTGTGACAAAGCAGCATGGTGTCCGTCAGCAGATGTCGCTATTTTACTGTCATAAATATTTTTTTGTTAGCATAACTGTTGCAAATAAACATAAATAATATATAAAAACTAATATAAAACATTTCAGCTGAAGACGAGGAAATTACGTCGCTCGCTTTGCCAAGTGCATTCCAAACGAATACATAATCCCTCAAAGTTCCCATAATTGTATAAGATTAATGTTTTACATATTTTTTTAAACCTACAAATATATGTTGTGAAAAATGCAGTGATAATTTTAAATATGACCAAACCACCAGTAGGTGGCGGCAAATTAATGTTTTAATGAGTGAGTCATTTAGTGATTAATTCTTTCTAACGGCTGATTCAGAAATGTGGCAAGCGACTGTGTTTGAGTGGAATACTGAGTCATTGACTCTGAGACACAATACAATTTTGCTATGGCTGTGATTGGAACAATTTTTATCAGCGAAATTTAGCAAAAAGTCAATATTGTATAAAATATAAGTCACTTAATTTTAACTTCTTGTTTATTGAACTTCTATATCAGTGTCACATTGCAATCATGTTGATATTTATGTTCGGGGAAAAATCTTGGTCGTGTAATGTTGCTCACCTAAATCATATTTTAGATATTTTTTTCTACCGCAGTATGCATCTGTAACTTTCTGTGAGTTACTTTGTGTGCTGTTGCACGAGCTTCATCTGGCAGGATGAAAAATATATTATCAATTGCCATTTACACTGAATGCAATTAAAATCAGAATCATTCTTGCGCGAAATTGTTTAAATGCGAATGGGAACGTAAGTGTGATGTCAACACGGACCATCATTTTACCGTTGCCATGTTACAGCACAGTAGCACTATAGCAAACAGGAACATGTATTCTACATAGAAATTTCCTGTTGGCACGTTATTTGAGTGGACTTTGTTTTTCCAGTGAGTATTAGTGGAACGCACATTCATAGAGCAAAGTATTGAGCAGACATCCCACCGTGCAGTGACGACAGTTAGAGGAAGAGTGAAACCTGTGTGCTGAACACTGCTGGGCTGTGTGGCACAACATATATTTTCAGCTCTTATTTTTTAGCTGCTTTTCTTTCTTGCCCGAAAACTGAAAATGCCATATCGCTGCATCACTAAATTTAGCTTAATGGTTAAGGACTGTACTTAAACCTTGATCAATTATATTGCATTTAGGATCTTATAAAGTTATTTCAAGTATCAGTTTTTAGTGTTCATTCATTATCTGCTGTTCAATAAAAATACTCATGTATGTTTAAACTCTTCTGTGAGATATAGTACTACACATGAGTGAAATGAACCATGTACAAGAGGTTGAAACTGCTGTACTATGTTCCTCTACTACAGTGACAATAAATCATGTCACCCAGATGATTTAGGAGGAGAAACTAAGGCTGTGTTTACACGACAATGATTTAGCCAAAAACTGAAAAGGTTTTCCCTTGAGTTTTTAAAAAGTTTCACACACATACGACAAAATTTTCAAAAAGATTAGCGTTTACACACATCCATGAAAGTGGCCAGAAACGTTGTATTACTGTCACCTTGTTAGTAAACAGTAACTCTCTAGGGTGACGATTGTATGTTGTATATGATGCATCTCTGCTGTTGATTGTAAAATTGGTGAAGGAAATCCACTTTGCTGAAGAAGGCAAAGTCAAGTCAAAGTCACCTTTATTTATATAGCGCTTTAAAAAAAATACATTGCGTCAAAGCAACTGAACAACATTCATTAGGAAAACAGTGTCAATAATGCAAAATGATTGTTAAAGGCAGTTCATCATTGAATTCAGTTATGTCATCTCTGTTCAGTTAAATAGTGTCTGTGCATTTAGTTGCAGAAGTGAAGAACTGTTTGCAAACTCTTGAGCAGCAACAACAATGTACTCCGCCATTGTTGTGTGTGTTTGTTCGCAGTTGCCTTTAAAAATCGACACTTACTGCGCATGTGTACATACCTAACACGTACTACGCACACACAATATGTCACATATTGGGTGTTTACATGGAAACGATAATGGTGCATTCTCAAACGTGCAATGTTGAACCCGTTTTCAGTCCCCAAAATGTCGCTGTCATGTAAACTCATGCTAGAATAGGTTAGGATATACTGTGAACTAGAAATTGTTTTTTTTTTTTCAAGAGAGAATGGTTTCCTCTTTAACCTCTGGTGTTTTGCAGTTTCCTTCTGATCACACAAATCAGACTGTTTTTAAGTTCTGTCCATGTCATCAACAGAGACATTTTGAAAAAAATAAATAAATAAATAAATAAATAAATAATAATCCATTATGAGAGGTAGTCATTTACTAGTTCTCCATAGCTCCATAAGGTCTCCACAGTCATGGAAATTCGGAAATTATCAAGGAAGATTGGAAATATTATGAATGTCAAGTTTTCTAGTTTTGTTGAAATATTTATTTGGTTTTTGCCTCATCCACTAATCAAGAACAATTGGAAATGGCATGGATTCACTGGCCAAAGCAGCAATCAGTGTGGACATCAATGATCAGCCTCTTAGAAAGTGCTCAGCAAGAGCTTAATTAGATTCTGTCTGTCGTTAGCAAATTACCACCCAAATTAAAGGCCTTATTTTTTTTTTAAAGCTCTGCTCTCATGCTGCCGATATGAATGATTGTAGTCAGTATACACAGTTTCAAGAAGGGAAAACAGGATTATGTTCCCCCCAGTGCCCTGCAGGGTTATTTTAGTAGTGTGTATATAGTGGGTGTGGTGTCAGGCGTTTATTAACAGAAATCTACATAAAGTTCAAAAAAAGGAGTAAAAGTGTCCAAAGGGTGAGTGTGTTAAAATTAAATGGGGGGTCTGGTGTCCTTGTCATGCTGCGGTGTTCGTGAAGGTAGGGCAGTGTTCAGGAAGAAGGGTGCAGGTAAGGGGCGAGTCCGGCGGCCGCATTGGCTCCCCTCTCTGGTCTGGGGTGCAAGGGGCGGCAGCTTGTTCCAGTGGCTTCATCCTTCTCTTTGACCACAGTGCTCGAAGGGACTAGACGGCCTGGTATCAAGGCCCGACGAGTGTGTAGCAAGTGTGATTCTCATCCGGACCTCTTCAGAGACCGGTCTCTTGAGGAGAGGCACACTCAACATTTTAACAGCGTCAGTGATGAGGCTCTGGGTGTCGCTTCCGGTGTGCCTCATCACACGTGACCAGACCTGGATGATTCTGCGCCCCTCCTCTCTCACGCAGAGTGAACCAAACCGAGAGACTTTCCTGAGTTTTGTAGGCTCAGGAAACCTTTGCAGGTGTTTTGAGTTGATTAGCTGATTGGCATGTCGCCATATTTTAATTTGTTGTGATAGTGAATTGGTGGGTTTTTGTTAAATGTGAGCCAAAATCATCACAATTAAAAGAACCAAAGACTTAAACTACTTCACTTCTACTTGAGTTGAATTACTGAAATGAACTTTTCAATGACATTCTAATTTATTGAGATGCACCTGTATATATACATATATCTTATATTTGTTTGTTTGTTATGTCTTCTTCTTGAGCATTTTACTGGCTAATGATTTGTAGATTACGTTTGATTGAGCTTGATCACAAGCAAAGTGAACTATGGGCTGGAACAATCAGAAATGCGGTAGTTTCCCACTGTCACTGTGCAATTAGTCATCTTTCCAAATGACTGAAATCCAGATATTTTAAGGAAATCCGTTTAGTGCAGCAGTGTTCGGTCTAGAGATGCCAACATTGATTTATTATGTTCTCTCTGCCAACCAATGCTGCTTGGAGTGTCTGTTTCCATAGCAACATGGCAAGAGGTCACAGAGATTCATTATTGTACATGAAGACAGCATTGCTAACTGCATTGTAATTAAGCCCCAGTCTGTCCTCCGTGTTTAAATTGATGTTCAGTTTAATCAGGAGGGTTAATGCTGAATACTTAATACATGCCTGTCGGCCATGACACCTCTTAGCTGAGAACTATTTCTCAGCACATGACATATAAAAAGAATGTTGTAAATGTAGTTCACAGCTAATCCAATATGACCTCAACAACTGCTTTCCTTGTCAATTTGCAGTTAAAGATAGATTAAACCCATATGGCACTATAAATATTCAGTTGCCGAGATAGTCGACCGTTTCAGTCTTGTCATATGAAATAGTTCAGAGCACAGAGTCCAAAGAAGAAACACTAGTTGTTGTTCTCTGTTTACTGCTAATGGCCTCTGTCATAAGACGGAATGGCCAGTTTCCTGGGCCAATACGGGATTTGGTTCTTGTCTGCGGTTATATGTAGTCAAAGAACACATTGGTTATTATGATTCTATCCTCATCTGGTTCCAGTTCTTCCTTTTTGCTTTTAATCTCGTTCCATGTTCAATGTTTAAATAGCATGAAGTTCAAATATTGTATGTCAAATGAAAATGTGTGTCTGAGTTTTGCCTGAAGGGGTTAGTGATGTATTTTACACCGCATCCTTTTGTTCCCTGTCATAAACGTCAGTACCTGGCATTTATTTCTGGTTCTAGAGGTCACTCAATACTGTGAAATTCATAATTATAATACATGTGTGTGTGACCCTGGACCACAAAACCAGTCTTAATTGTTGAGATATATTTTTAGCAATAGCCAAAAAAAAAAACATGGTGTGGGCCAAAATGATCGAAAATATATATTTTTATTTTATGCCAAAAATCATTAGGATATTAAGTAAAGACCACACACACACACACAGATACTGTATTTTTTACATTTTCAAATAACTATTTTCTTAATACTGTTTTTAATGTTTTAAAATGTAATTTATTCCTGTGGCTTTACTCCAGTCTTTGGTATCACAGTTGAATATGGTTATGCATTTATGTAAAATAATCAAACAATATTTGTTGTTACATGTCATTGTGTTACCAAATAACATATTGGTGTGCAAAAGTTAATAAATAATAGTTTAAATAGCAGAGAGCGCTCTCTGACCCTCCCATAGACAGCAAGGTTACTACCACGATCAAGGTCCAGAAACATAGCAAGGACTCTGTAAAGTAATCATCAGGGTTCAACTGTATTTTTACGAAGCTACAAGAATACTTTTTATATGCATAGAAAACAAAAATAACCCCTTTATTCAACAATTTGTTTCCACCTCATCACCCTAGAGCCATTTTGGAGAGTATCCACTGAACTCAAACAGTGTATGCTGTTTTGTGTCAGCTGCGACACGCGGATATGTTGTTTTAGAAAACTTATTCGCGTGGCACAGCTGACACAGAACAGCATATGCAGTTTCTGTTTTTGTTTGTTTTCCTGTTTTTCCTTTTAGTTTGAAGAGCTACACTCCAGTTCTAATCAAAGAGTGAGTAGTGTCTCCTCTTCAGCCCTAACCTTCAGCCCACAGCTCTAATGCACATGATTCATTCGGCTCATTTAAAACATTTTATGCTGTGACTATATTGGTGTGCGTGCGTGCTTGCGTGCATGCATCTAAATGTTTGCTAGAACTTTAGTAAGACAGTTGTCTGATTAGTACAAAAATCCATGACCCATCTAAGAAACGGGAGTCACTTCCTGCAGATAGACGCATCAGATGTCACGTGACAGCTGATCCTGTCCAGACCGTCCGGCCCGAGTAGATACTCTACAGCTGGGGACAGTTAATGACCCTTCACATGGACACATTTTTCATTTTTGTTTTGCCATTTTTATTGATTGCTAGGCATTTATGTCTAGACATGTTTTGTCGTCTTGAGATTTATCCGAATGTTTTTGTTGGTTTTGTTTTGACAAGTTTTCATTTATATTCTGGATCATTTACACATTCTAAATCCTGACATGTGTTAGTAGTTAGCTGTTGCACCTTTTTTCGAGGGAAAAGCCTTTGAGATATGGAGGTGGAAGTCTTTTATGATTTATCTTATGTTATACTGAAATTTGGACTCAAACTGCTTCCGAAGGCTCAATGTTTAGATCTAGTCATTAGGAAGATAGGAAAGTGTCCTGGTGTTCATGATTGTTTTTGTTTTTTTATTATCAGTATTTTTAGGAATATTATTCTGCAGAAAGGGAGCATCTTTAGGGATATTTGTTTGCATGATAAAAGGCATCTCGTCTTTTAAAACTGCCTCATGTTCCCATGTAGTATACTCTCTGGTATCGCTCTGCAGCCCTACATCACTGTCTTTAGATGATGATGCAGCTGCTATGCAAAATGAATTACTGAGGAGAGGACGTGTGTATGGCTGTGGATTTTTTTTAAATTCTGTTGTTGATAGTGTTTTGAAAAGTTTTTTTGTCAAAAGTTAATGCAGTTTTGGATTGCTGCTCAGACTTTGTCATATACTTCTAATGAGAACATAAGACGCAAAACAGCCGTACTGTCAGAACATATTTTTCTGAATTAAAACATTTAAAGCCAGTAGTTTTCATGGCTTGACACCGTAACTATTTTTGTGACTGGCTTAAATGGGTATTGTGGGAAATCAGACATACAGTGATTTTACCGCTGCAGGCCGCTCAGCCACTGTATTATTGGTCACTGTGGGTGTTCCTGCTGCTCAGTGCAGGGGCGTAGCCATCTTTCCAGAAGTGAGGGGGACAGAAATTACACACACACAGACATATATATATATATATATATATATATATAAATATATAAATATATAAATGTAACATGATATAACATTTCTGTAATCTATATAGCCTAGTCAACAGTTTTTTAACAGTAAGATTTTTAGATTTTTAATGTATTGAGAGAAGTCTCTTCTGCTCACCAAGCCTGCATTTATTTGATCCAAACAAAGTACAGCAAAAGCAGTAATATTGTGAAATACTTATACTATTTAAAATAACTGTTTTCTATTTGAATATATTTTAAATGTAATGTATTCCTGTGATCATAGGTGAATTTTCAGCATCATTCCTCCAGTCTTCAGTACCAAGGCTTCTTTAAATTGACCAAAAGTGATGATAAAGAAATAATCATTTTACAAGAGATTTCTATTTCAGATAAATGCTGCTCTTCTGAACTGTCTATTTATCAAAGAAACCTGAAAAAATTCTACTCAACTGTTTACAACATTATATATATATATATATATATATATATTTAGCAGCAAATCAGTATATCAGAATTATTTCTGAAGGATCGTGTGACTGGAATAAAAAAAAAAACAGCTTTGAAATGTCAATAAATTAAATTTTTTAATATATTCAAATAGAAAACGGCTATTTTAAATAGGCTAGTAAAAATATTTCAAAATTTCACTGATTTGCAGTACTTGGATCAAATAAATGCAGGCTTGGTGAACAGAAGAGAATTAAAAAACATTAACAAGCTTACTGTTCAAAAACTTTTGACTGGTAGTGGATACTATAGGCAACTTTAATTTTTCTCTAATTTCTAGCTTTTAATTGGCTTAGAAATCTATAACTGCTGGACAATAACAAATAATTTTATCGTATCTTTATTTAATATTAATTTTACTTTATCACCTGCTGGAGATTTTTTTGGACTTGAAAAAACAAAACTGAAAACAACTGTTTTCTTACAGCAATAGCTGGACGCTGTTGTCCATATTAGGAGTTTCCTGTTATGACTTTCTGCGCGAGAGCGCCCTCCGGCTTCGAGTATGAATGAAACACACACAAACACACACACACTGCAGGAGTGTTTAGCGCTCCGTGATGTTCATTTCGCCTTTTCGGTCCGAAAAAAACATAAGGTCATGCGCAGACTATTTATTCACACCAGCTCTTGAAAACCTCTATGCGAACACACTTGACCGAAAAAGTCAGGGGGGGGGGCGAATTTCCGTGATGATAAAAGTCTGGGGGGGGGGGCACGTCCCCCGCGTAATCTACGCCCCTTGCTCAGTGCCTTCGTTTTATTTATTTTATTGTCAGTTAACAATTCATTTGTCCTACTGCTAAAAAAAGAGCAATTAAGTGCACGAATTAATCTCATCTAGTATGCTTCCAAATTTAAAAGTATCATTGCATGTTGGCAGAGATGAACCATGCTACTAGTGAAATCACTAGTAACAGTAATACCAATTTCTCTTTTGTGTTGCCTACGTAACACTTCAATATCTATCCTTATCAGTAGTCGCTGTATTACGTTGATACTCCTTGACATAGTTAAAGATAAACTTATCAACTTGCATGACTGGACATGCTTGACACTTAGTCACTAAACTCTCATGTTACTGTAAATCGGCAGCTCTCATTGAGAATTACATCATGGTGTTACTACAGTATATGGCTTTATTTCATCTGTCGCTTTATTTGTTATCAAGATGTATTTGATTGGCAAGGGCCTCTGTCTCTGTCTCTGTTTGGAAATAATCTGCAAGCAGAGCCATTGTATGCAACTCTAGATGGACAAACACATGGATAGCTATAGCTCAAAAATCTTCAGGCTTCATGGATATATCTTATGGTATTGTATGAACAAAATTCAAAGGTAGATGACAGCACTTCAAAATAGGGCTGTTATTTTGTTCTTAACTGTGCCTCAAATTATAGTCATTTGGATGGACATTTTACATAAGGATCATGGCAGCATATGGTACCACAGCATACCATTATGACTTGAGTCTACCAAACTTACCATGCTTTCTCATTTTCTCTTTTCCCCTCCTTTTTCCAGTGCTGTGTCGTGAAACGAAACTATGGGGAAGCAGAACAGCAAGCTCCGCCCTGAGGTGATGCAGGACCTGCTGGAAAGCACAGACTTTACAGAGCATGAAATCCAGGAATGGTACAAGGGCTTTCTACGGGACTGTCCCAGTGGCAACCTCTCCATGGAGGAGTTTAAGAAAATCTACGGAAACTTCTTCCCTTATGGAGATGCCTCAAAGTTTGCAGAGCATGTGTTCCGTACTTTTGACGCAAACGGCGACGGCACAATAGACTTTCGGGAGTTCATAATTGCATTGAGCGTCACGTCACGAGGGAAGCTGGAACAGAAGCTCAAGTGGGCGTTTAGCATGTATGATTTGGACGGAAACGGATACATCAGCAAAGCAGAGATGCTAGAGATTGTGCAGGTATGTCAAGCTACCTAAAGCTTTTATGAATCAACCTAATCTTTTCACTCTTTAAATCCTGTTTTAATCATCACCGTGACAGCTGAAGTCTTGAAATAGAATCAAATATCACTTAAGGAGACACAAAAGAGAACCCAACCCAGTCTTGCTACCTAATTTTCACATCGCATATGTTGTTATTTCTCACTTGCGTTAACAGCAAGGATAGCCGTGGTGTAAGACTGTCAGGAAGCTCCATACTGTAAAGAGAGCCCAAGTCTTATTTCAGTCTCTAAAACAGGTTTTCCTTCAAATGGTTATGTTTTCTGACATTGCAATTTGACTGATTTATCTTTTGCAGCTTTCTTGCTGATAAGAATAATTTTAGCATCGAATATATATCACATATATACACATTTGTACTATGAAATTTTAAGGAATATACTATACCTTCAGCTTATTCCTTAAATCATGTATCATCATTAGTAGTTTCGAACAGTTTTACAAAAATGCTATTTAAGACTATAACCTTTTCTGTTCCCTAACATGTATTCAAAAGTAAGGCCTGCAAGGAAAAGAAGTGTTACACATTATTTGTGATCAACTGACTTTATGATTAATTGATTACCGTAATTCCTCAAATAAAAGCCGGGGCCTTTATTTATCTGAACTGCAGAAAGTAACAGGCTTTTATTTGAAGCAGGCTTGTATTAGAGGCAGGCCTTTATTTCTAATTCCATCTGTTTGATAAGTAATTGTTTTAAATAAAGCGTTCCAGTGGACAGAGATCATAACATTAGCACAGAATCAGTTCAGAATCAATCACCAAAAGAATCAGTTCGGTTCAGACGCGCTCTGTGTCAGTCTGCTTCACGCTGAATCGCGCATGCGCAGTTATCATCAGCTGCGCATTTATCAAGAGGCCCGGCGTTTATTTGACTACCGGTTTTTATTTGAGGAATTAAGGTATATTTCAAATTTCATTCACACCAGCCAGATAGTGTGATCAGCAAAAATTATGAGGAGATGTTTGAATGACGGGAATCTTTTGTGTATGGTCTCCCTCAGGCGATTTATAAGATGGTGTCATCAGTAATGAAGATGCCGGAGGATGAGTCCACACCTGAGAAGAGAACAGAAAAGATCTTCAGACAAATGGACACCAACCGGGATGGTAAAGCCTTTTTCTCCCTTTAACATGAAGCTTCTTAAGCAGTGGTGTATGAACAGTGATACATGATGGTCTTTCAAAGCTGAAATCATGACAGAAACATTGAAGTTTAATTAGCACTTCGCTGATATCACGGTGTCTCATGTTATGACTCAGTCATTGTTTCAATCATGTAAAGATGTCACTAAAAGACAAAAATCAGTTTGCATTAATCAGTGCGTTAAATATACAATTTTACTATTCAACATTTTTACCCTTTTACTCTTACATTACATTTATTTAAAAAAAAATCTGGATGTGTGCAATCAGTGCATTCGTTGTAAAGTCTGTGCTTGTTTTTTGCTCTCTAATACAAACTAGTTGAGTGATTTGAAGAGCCCCATTAGCAGTAAAACCAGGCTTAGGACTGTCTACTTCAGCGTGAATGAGTGTGCATGCAATTGATGATCAAAAACCAAACCGATGGAGTATACAGAAAGACAGTGGAAAGTTTGGTCTGATTCTACGGTCAGATGAACTTTTACATGTCCTGCTCTCTGGTGACTAGAGTCACAAGGGATGGAGACTGTGTGCATGTTTGCCTATTTGAAGGATCAGATGCAGCTTAAGTGTGTTCTCAAACAGATACTTTATTAATCACAGTGAGGAAATTGAAGTACAAAAACATCTGATCAATTATAACATGCAGACTAAAATGAGGTGTGTGTTGAATGCTAATGTTAGTCACATCTATGAGTGAGAGGACCTGTTCTTGTGCCATTTTGGGTAACATTGCCTGTACACTACTGAATATCAAACGTTTCTTAGCATTCCTACACCACCTCTTACTTTTAAATGCAAGGAGACGGCAGTGCCACCTTCTGACTAATACGGTACTTGCCACTTTTGTGGTTCTTGCACAACTGCCTGAACAACTTTTTTGTTTTTTAGGGATGTCCCTATAGTAAAATTTAGTCCTATACCAAAATAAAAATAAATAAAACTCCATCAGTGACGTAAATGGAGAAAAAAACCTTGGTAAAATAGGGAAAATTATCAGGCACAATTTTGTTTAGCTTCTGTTAGATTATATCCTGCCCTTTTTTTACCCATTCTATTTGATTTAATAGAAATACTAAAATCTTTTCCATTATTTCCATAACATTATTTTTTCTCCTCACATTTGAACAGGTTGATTCAGATTCTAATACAAATAGCCGTATATCAGAAAACTAGCCATAATTTTTCTGTTGTAAATAATATGATTTTCTAAGTGTCCTCTCTTGTTTTATTCTAGGAAAACTGTCTCTGGAGGAGTTCATCAAAGGGGCGAAGAGTGACCCGTCCATTGTGCGTCTGCTACAGTGTGACCCCAGCAGTGCAGGACAGTTCTGAGATCAGCGTCTCGTGCTTCAACCTTTTATTTATTTATGGGTTTTAATTTCGTTTTTTTGATATAGTCGCTCCTTCCAGTCACAGGGAAATGATGGAGGGTCAGGTTTTTTTGTTTTTCTATTTTCCCAGACTAGGGCATCTGGGTCTCATCAGACTGAGCTTGGCCAGATATAGAAACACACACATGCGCACACAGAGTTATTGACTGTGTTATCTCTGTAGGGAGCCACACCGGGTCTGCAAGAGGCCTGTGATGGAGTGAATTAGGGTTACTAGAGTATATATCTGAACTCGAATCACTTCCTGATTAGAAAAGGATTCATGTTGTGGTAAAAAATACAAATTCTATTAGCTGAGGCAGTTTAAGCAAGGCCAAGACCGGAATATAAGATGGGAAATAGTTTATGCACTCAATAAAACAAAGTTGTTTCCTTTATTATTATTATTATTTTTTTTTTTAAATATCTGATGCCTGAATCCTAGATCAAACAAGTGACAATAGTGTGTAAACACCTCAGCCTTAGTGATTTAAGTATTTGGCTTATTTTTAACTTTTAGACCATGTAGTTTCTCTCAATTCATAATTAGGCCAGCTTTATTATTGGCAGATCACAGTATTATTATTCAGTGGGACCAATAAGTCAGGCATGCAGATTTTGTAGTTGTGTGATTCCCCACGTTGTGCTTACAATCTACAGAGCCTTATTACTTAGTGCTGGAAGCGCACATCCAATTTCGTGTGGATTTGTTTGGTTTTAATCAGATAGTCTGCCATTCAAAAGACATGAAATGAACTGAACTGCATTCTCTTTTTCCAGTTTTCTAAAGTTTGTACTCTAGTAACTGTAGGCTTGTATATAAATGTGAAATATCAGACACGCATGCAAAACTGTACTCCGAGTTCCATCTTAGGATGCAGCGATCGGTTTTATTTTTAGCAAAAGCATGTTAACAAGTTAATCTGCATTTGTGGACAGGAGAGTATTTGTGTAATTTGTATGCACGTGTTGTGTGTATGTGTTTGGTTAATATCAGTTACAGCCCTGTTTGCTCACTCTGGTTCTAGATGTTGTGTTGCATTGTTTGCATTATTGCAGAACATTTTTATTGAAGAAGTACTAAAGCTTTATTCATTCAAAGCTAATATAATTTTAGAATCACTTTAATCGGCTATATAGGCAGTCTTTAACCCTGGATTGTACACATGAGCATCATCAAGTTACTGAATTGCCTTAAACACACTCCAAAGCGTTTCTGTGTGTAAGTACATTTTTTTTTTTTTTTTTTTAAATCAAGCTTCAGTTGCAGTCAATTTGCTTGAACCCGAAATGAAAATGATCCATCTGTTGGTGAGTTTAGCACTATGCTCTTCCTGTTCACTCCTTTAGCAGATGTAATTATGTTGACGGCCATTTGCTTAATATATTAATTTGTCAAACACGCTCATTTCTAAAATAACATCAAGAGTGTAAGAGGAAATAGGACCCATTGCTTTTCAAATGCCCCTTGCATTCATGTTGTATTCATACCTGTATCCATTGCACTTGTGGCACAAATTTAATTCAACGATAGGTAGAGGGCATTTAGTAGCTTCTAGTAGTTCCCGTATCAACCTCTGCCCTGCTTTTATCAAATATGCCAACTGCTTCTACTGATGTTCAGTGTTCTTGAATGTCCCTGTTAATGCCAAATGCCTCACCACAGTGCATTCGGTTCTGCTATACTGTTATTTTAGTTTTTATCTTACTCGTTGAACAACTGCTGTTTTTGTGAAAATATAAAAAAGAGGCAGATCAAAATTTGTTCTGTTATTTCATGGTTTATGCATATTTTGGCTTTTTTTTTTTTCCCCTTTTCCTTTTTAAACAATTGACATTACATTTCTGTATGACAATTATATCATGCAGTCGGGTGCCAAAAATATGAAAGCAGTATTGTGAAAATTTATACTGTACAATTGTTATTTGTCAAACAAATTGTTTGTAATTCTTGCATTTTGTAGATTTTGTATGGTAATCTGTATTTTGTGACTGTAGAGATTTGAGACATAGAAATTTGTTTTGGTTATCATATTGAGCAGAAATTAAATCTGGAGAGAACAGCGTGTTGTTGTGTTGCATTCATTTACTTTGAGAGTCATCTTCAGTTGCAGCCACTAATAGAAACTCACTCAAAATGGGTTGAAATGTAGTAGTACCTACTTTGGCCACAAGATGTCAGCTTACGTTTATGTATGTTGAATTATTTGATGAGAATTAATTGTTTACATGCTTGAGATCAAGCATAAAATCTGAATGAATAAAAAGCCAGTTAAGACTTCAAAGAATCTGACTTTAGTGTAGATGTGTATTCTAAAATATTTATTTCCCTGGATTTTAGTTTGTTACTTTTATTCCCAATAAATGTTTCCTGAAAGTGCATCTCCTAAAGCAATATTAATTTATAATTCCCATCACTTCGAAAGCGTTTTATTCTTCCCAGTGTTGTGAGTGCTCTTTGAAGGTCTTGTCCAGTCCAGGGGCTTCAATGAGGAACTCTTACATATGTCTGACACTCTCGGTGGTACTCTGGGCAACTCTATATCACTGTCTTTGAGTTGCTGTGAGATTAGATGGGTGGGGAAACAAATTTGAAATTTCCACTCCTACCCACCACATGAGAAGGATTCCTGAAAAGTATAACCATTGTGTAATTACAGCATTTAAAGGGATTGTTCAGTTGCTGGTCCCCATTGACTTGCATAGTGGTACACACACATACAATAAACCTATATAAAGGCCTAATTTAAAAAAAAAAATAAACTATTTAGGCCTTTGTAGCTTATTTAATGGAATGGTGTGGTGTAGATGAATGGAGACTGATACCATTTTAAAATGTTCACAGTAGCAGTAGATTGGGGCGGGTCATGTTCTCATGCTCAGGGAAGACATGACATCATGGGAATCATCTGAGTTAGCGGGATTAGTCCAGAATTGCTTGCTGATATTTTCCCATCAGACTGCATTCAATATGTTATATATGCAAGTGACTGAGCATTCACAACCATAAACTCTTTTAAAAGGTGGTGCATGAGAAAGATTTTCTTTATTTGAATTTCCTAAAAATTAATAGGTTCCCAACATGAGCATACTTCAGTTATCAGAGGACAAATTCTCCAGAGGTCTGACCCTTTATTGCCTTTATTGTTTATACTTGACTAACTGGGGCCCAGGTCAGGAAGCAGACAGACTGGCTAAACCGACCGTCTGCTAGATGCCTCACGTCACAGAGGTCAGTTAATTCTCAGCACACAGAGACTCTTTCACCTAGATATCACACTATAGAGACTGTGTCTGTTCCCCAAACTAGAAAATACAAAAAACTTCCAAACCAAGTTAAGATTAACAATTTAATTGAGGTTCAACAAATAAAAAATAGATGCAATATGGATAAACAAATGATAAAGCTTGGCTTATTGAATATCAGATCCCTTTCTACGAAAACACTTTTTGTAAATAATATGATCACTGATCATAATATAGATGTGCTCTGTTTGACAGAAACCTGGCTAAAACCTGATGATTACATTATTTTAAATGAGTCCACCCCCCAAGATTACTGTTATAAATATGAACCGCATCTAAAAGGCAAAGGGGGAGGTGTTGCTTCAATTTATAACTACGTTTTCAGGATTTCTCAGAGGGCAGGCTTCAAGTATAACTCATTTGAAGTAATGGTGCTTCATATAACATTATCCAGAGAAACAAATGGTAATGATAAATCCCCTGTTATGTTTATACTGGCTACTGTATACAGGCCACCAGGGCACCATACAGACTTTATTAAAGAGTTTGGTGATTTTATATCCGAGTTAGTTCTGGCTGCAGATAAAGTTTTAATAGCTGGTTATTATAATATACATGTTGATAATGAAAAAGATGCATTGGGATCAGCATTTATAGACATTCTGAACTCTATTTGTGTTAGACAACACGTTTCAGGACCTACTCATTGTCGAAATCATACTCTAGATTTAATACTGTCACATGGAATTGATGTTGATAGTGTTGAAATTATGCAGCCAAGTGATGATATCTCAGATCATTATTTAGTTTTGTGCAAACTTCATATAGCCAAAATTGTAAATTCTACTTCTTGTTACAAGTATGGTAGAACCATCACTTCTACCACAAAAGACTGCTTTTTAAGTTATCTTCCTGATGTATCCAAATTCTTTAGCATATCCAAAACCTCAGAACAACTTGATGATGTAACAGAAACTATGGACTCTCTCTTTTCTAGCACTTTAAATACAGTTGCTCCTTTACGCTTAAGGAAGGTTAAGGAAAACAGTTTGACACCATGGTATAGTGAGCATACTCGCACCCTAAAGAGAGCAGCCCGAAAAATGGAGCGCAGCTGGAGGAAAACAAAACTAGAGGTATTTCGTATTGCTTGGCGGGAAAGTAACCTATCCTACAGACAGAGGTGGGTAGTAACGAGTTACATTTACTTCGTTACATTTACTTGAGTAATTTTTTGGGGTAACGAATACTTTTCGGAGTATATTTAAAGATGGGTACTTTATACTCTTACTTGAGTAAATTTTTGGGGAAAAATCTGTACTTTTACTTCGTTACTGTGGGCGACGCTCCTCTCGTTACTTTATCTTAATGCAATAAATGTTATAATGCTTCAGTTTATTCCAAACGCGCCGTCTACTTTTCTCTGGGCAATGAGCGATGCCCATTCGCGAATGATTCATTCTTTTGAGTCAATTCTGTTCAAAGGCTTGATCAAACCAATTGGCAAATGAGTGAATTGGTTCATGAATCAGTTTGAATGAGTCGTTCAGTTCCCTGCCCCTGCCGCACGCGCTGAGCGTCTGAAGTGGTTCACTCGGAGTTGTAACGTTTAAGAACAGAAAGAGCGTTGAAAACGTGGCTGGAACTGCACTGAATTGAAATCTGCAAAGGATATTTGCTAGCGATGGAGATCCTTATTAGATGAACACCGCGTGTGCTGTCTACTGTTTAACAGGTAATAACTTGGGCTACATTCGATTACAGTACACGATACCACTGTGACATTAGTTTGTTGTACGTGTGTGGCTTATAAGAGGGGAGTCAAGTTGAATGCAGCTTCCAAAAGACAAAAAATAGCCGATTAAGATTTTATTAATTTTAATACAATCACACTGGTGCAAGTACGTTCAGCGAGTCATATTATCAGCTGCTAAATTCAGATCTGTGATTGCTTGCTGGCGCTTAGCCAGAGATAGATGCGTTTATACAGCGCTGCGCATTATAACAAATCACACATGATTCTTTTGAGATTATTAAAGCATTGGCCAATCAGAGGCGTTCAGATGAGTCATCGCTAAAATGCCGGTGCTTCCTTTACTCGCTCACTGATTGAATACCTCTTTCTGACGAATTCTCTCGCAGGAACAACAAAGTGCAG
Source organism: Carassius carassius (assembly GCF_963082965.1). Lineage (NCBI taxonomy): Eukaryota > Metazoa > Chordata > Actinopteri > Cypriniformes > Cyprinidae > Carassius > Carassius carassius. The sequence continues at coordinate 11,265,653 of NC_081778.1, forward strand.
ATGTGTGTACGAATCTTTAATTAAGATATTGATTTCACAGTGTTAACAGTTTCAGTGATTTTAATGGGAGTTTCTGAGTGATTGAAATCTAGACTGTCAGTGAAAATTATCTTTAATAATGTAAATGTTATTTGCTCTCTTTCTGAACAATGAAAGATTAGTAGCAATATTTATATCACATTAACTTTCAATGTTAAATTCACATTTAATATAAAGTCAGTCGTATTAAAAATATGTTATGGCATGACACCTATATCTGTTACTTAAGTAATACGTGAAATATGATGAAATATATACATTTATACACGCACACATACATTACATACATTTTATCTATATATCTAAATAAAAATAGGCTCAGTATATATGACCCAAAGTAACTAGTAACTAACTACTTGAGTAGATTTTTTATCCGATACTCTTTTACTCTTACTCAAGTAACTATTCAAGACTAGTACTTTTACTTTTACTTGAGTAAATATTTCTAGAAGTACTTTTACTTTTACTTGAGTACAGTTTTTGGGTACTCTACCCACCTCTGCCTACAGAAAAGCATTAAAAACTGCTAGATCCGATTACTTTTCTTCTCTTTTAGAAGAAAACAAACATAACCCCAGGTATTTATTCAATACAGTGGCTAAATTAACGAAAAATAAAGCCTCAACAAGTGTTGACGTTTCCCAACACCACAGCAGTAATGACTTTATGAACTACTTTACTTCTAAAATCGATACTATTAGAGATAAAATTGCAACCATTCAGCCGTCAGCTACAGTATCGCATCAGACAGTGCACTATAGACCCCCTGAGGAACAGTTCCACTCATTCTCTACTATAGGAGAGGAAGAATTGTATAAACTTAAATCATCTAAACCAACAACATGTATGTTAGTTAGACCCTATACCATCTAAGCTCCTAAAAGAGTTGCTTCCAGAAGTCATAGTTCCTCTTCTGACTATTATTAATTCCTCATTGTCATTAGGATATGTCCCCAAAACCTTCAACCTGGCTGTTATTAAGCCTCTCATCAAAAAACCACAACTTGACCCCAAAGAACTAGTTAATTATAGACCATCAGGGATCTCGATCTCGATCTCGAATCTCCCTTTTCTGTCCAAGATACTAGAAAAGGTGGTATCCTCACAATTATATTCCTTCTTAGAGAAAAATGATATATGTGAGGATTTCCAGTCAGGATTTAGACCATATCATAGTACTAAGACTGCTCTCCTTAGAGTTACAAATGATCTGCTCTTATCATCTGATCGTGGGTGTATCTCTCTTTTAGTTTTATTGGATCTTAGTGCTGCATTTGACACAATTGACCACAACATTCCTTTGCATAGACTTGAATACTTTGTTGGCATTAATAGAAGTTCATTAGCATGGTTTAAATCGTACTTATATGACCGCCATCAGTTCGTAGCAGTGAATGAAGATGCATCATATCGATCACAAGTGCAGTATGGAGTACCTCAAGGCTCAGTACTAGGGCCGCTACTCTTCACGCTTTATATGTTACCCTTGGGAGATATCATCAGGAAACATGTTGTTAGCTTCGACTGTTATGCTGATGATACTCAGCACTATATTTCTTCGAGGCCCGGTGAAACACACCAATTTGAAAAACTAATGGAATGCATAGTCGATATAAAAAACTGGATGACGAGTAATTTCTTACTGCTAAATTCTGAAAAAACAGGTGTTAATTATTGGACCTAAAAACTCTGCTTGTAATAACCTAGAACACTGTCTAAGACTTGATGGCTGCTCTATCAATTCTTCGTCATCAGTTAAGAACCTAGGTGTGCTATTTGACCGCAATCTTTCCTTAGAAAGCCACGTTTCTAGCATTTGTAAAACTGCATTTTTCCATCTCAAAAATATATCTAAATTACGGCCTATACTCTGAATGTCAAATGCAGAAATGTTAATCCATGCATTTATGACCTCAAGGTTAGATTATTGTAATGCTTTATTGGGTGGTTGTTCTGCACGCTTAGTAAACAAACTACAGCTAGTCCAAAATGCAGCAGCAAGAGTTCTTACTAGAACCAGGAAGTATGACCATATTAGCCCGGTCCTGTCAGCATTGCACTGGCTCCCTATCAAACATCGTATAGATTTTAAAATATTGCTTATTACTTATAAAGCCCTGAATGGTTTAGCACCTCAGTATTTGAATGAGCTCCTTTTACATTATAATCCTCTACGTCCGCTACATTCTCAAAACTCAGGCAATTTGATAATACCTAGAATATCAAAATCAACTGCGGGCGGCAGATCCTTTTCCTATTTGGCCCCTAAACTCTGGAATAACCTACCTAACATTGTTCATGAGGCAGACACACTCTTGCAGTTTAAATCTAGATTAAAGACCCATCTCTTTAACCTGGCTTACACATAACATACTAATATATCAGAGGGTCACTGCAGTCACCCGGATCCAGTACGTATCCAGACCAGATGGTGGATCGGCACCTAGAAAGGACCTTTACTGCCCTGAAAGACAGCGGAGACCAGGACAACTAGAGCCCCAGATACAGATCCCCTGTAAAGACCTGGTCTCAGACGACCACCAGGACAAGACCACAGGAAACAGATGATTCTTCTGCACAATCTGACTTTGCTGCATCCTGGAATTGAACTACTGGTTTCGTCTGGTCAGAGGAGAACTGGCCCTCCAACTGAGCCTGGTTTCTCCCAAGGTTTTTTTCTCGATATCGTTGACTTGATTGCAAATAAATGCACAGACACTATTTAACTGAACAGAGATGACATCACTGAATTCAATGATGAACTGCCTTTAACTACCATTTTGCATTATTGACACACTGTTTTCCTAATGAATGTTGTTTCATTTGCTTTGACGCAATGTATTTTGTTTAAAGCGCTATATAGAAATAAAGGTGACTTGACTTGACTTTATTGGATTGGTAAACCTGGTAAAATGTGTCAATTCAGTGTGTGTATGTAACATTTTGCTAACAATGCAAAATCGTTACCTGTCAGACGGGTAGAAGCTGAAGCCCTTCTCCAGGTCAAAACAGGTTAGTTTTCTTTTGAGTACTCAGGCATGCCACACCTCTTGTGAAATTTCCCATGAAGTCAGATAAAGATGCGGATCAAGTAAGAACCGAATGGATTAAAAAAAAAAAAAAGTGAATAGATTTCACTTGACCACACTATTAGCTACATTAGTACTCACTGAAATCATGAGGTTTTTCATAAGAAAGACAAACAGGATTTTTCTTTCTTTTCTTTTTTTTTTTTATTTGGTTACAGAAGCTCATCCTAGACCAGCCAAATCCCAGATGCGAGAAAAGAAAGAGCACATTTGAAGCTTTTAAAATAGAGCCACGCCTGTTAGTCTAACAGACATTTTATTTGCAGCCCTAACAAACAAATAGCAGTCTGCTAGTCAACAATACCTGTATTTGGATAGGCTCAGACAGAGGGTAAAGTGAACAAACATTCCTTTTCCCAACAAGAAAAACTCAATGGAAACAAAAACCATATTTTATTATTATAGGCTACTCTGTTGGTTGATATAGTAAACTGCTGTTATGCACATACGTAAACATCTTGCTCCTCAGTATCTTACTGAGCTTTTCCAATCAATCATTTATAAACAAAACCTCTTTTATTATTATTTTTTTTTATTTATTTGTATTTTTTTATGTAAAGCTTATTTGGAGATTAAACAGTATTTAAACATTTTCCATAAAACACGCCTCTCGAGTATCTCTTTTCGCAATCAATAAAAAACTCCCATGAACAGAAAGTGATTTTCGATTTCAGATGCATGTTTTAACACTATAAGAGCGCAGGTGGCTGCCACGCCTTCTTTTTGCTTTAGAGCCAATCGCCGTCGCCGAATCAAAGCCGCTGTGCGGGGATTGGCTGGCTCGTGCCCTCCTCCAGGTAATGAGAGCGCACCTTTGCTTGCTCACAACAGTCATCTTGAGACTTCCCAGAATTAACACAAATTTTCCGCTTCAAATTACATTTTTGGCTGCTTTTCTTTGTGCGGACAGACGGAGGATGCTGTAATGAGAGTCGGATGCGAGAAGTTGTTTGACCTGTAGTCCGAGTTTTCTTTCAGCCGTTCCCTGCTACTCAGCTGCCGCATCTTCACCGACCTGAAAGTCCAGTTTCACCGTGGGAGCCCAGCAGTGCACATGGCTCAGGAGGAGAAGTAAGTCGCTAATGTAAACACTAATGTAATTTATAAGAAATGGCAAATTTAAGTAAGTTATATAGCAACGAGTTGTTTGAATTTCACGACGTTTATCTTTCAACGTTACTTCATCGCAGCAGGTCGTTTTGTTTGAGTAAATCTGTTTCACCATGCTTTGATCCCATGGTTCTTTATTAAAATAGAAGTCTTAGAATAGAACCTTGAGGAACTCCATTATATTTTACTATAATTCTTAATGTTTAATAGTTTTTTTGTTTCTGTGTTGTTTTTTCCCCTTAAATATTTATTTAGATGATCACCAGTGTTAGGATTTCTAAACTGTAAACTATACAGTAAATAGCAATATTAAAGAATAAATGTGACAGACTGATTTTTTTTCTCTCTTCTGGTTTGTGTTTGTTTGCTGTAGTACATCTATAACGGTGGTCCTGGGCAGGTGGCTTATATTGGCTAACATCCTTTTACGGCCCCTCCCATGCAACCCTTCCTCACTGTAGTATCAATATCCAGCAGGATATAGTCCATTGTCAGACGGGAAAAAAGCAATTTTGTGGAAAATGTAAAAGGATAGTGCTGGGAATTTCAGTTGTATGCTCCAACCCTTTGTAAACTCCATAAACCCTAAGGTATAGAGAGAGGTAGTTTTATTGGGATTAAGCCTATATATATATATATATAGTTTTTTACAGTATTATTATTTTTGTGTTCTTTGTCATATATGTTTATGTATGTGTATGTGTGTGTTTCCTAATTAACTTTGATTAATATTTTCAGTAAGCGTATGGTGGTGGTGGTCCCTAATGAGATGAATATTCCATCACGGCGTGCCTACACAAGTGAAGATGAGGCATGGAAATCTTATTTGGAGAATCCATTGACTGCTGCCACCAAGGCCATGATGAGTATTAATGGAGATGAGGACAGTGTGGCTGCCCTGGCAATCCTTTATGATTACTATAAGGTCAGAGATCTTCTGTAACGCAGTTAGAAGAAAACAAATTTAACCATGGTGAATATACAGTGGTGGTCAGAATTGTTGGTACCCTTGGCAAATATGATCAAAAAAGGCTGTAAAAATAAATCTGCATTGTTAATCCCTATTAATAATCTCTGCTATTCTGCAGCTACGGTCCTTGGAGAGCCTTAAGCAACTCAAACTCTCCTTCTCACTGTGCATTAGGATGACATTGACACCTGTCCTCTTCCAGGAAGATTTATAACCTCTTCAGTTGCTTGGAAATTCCTAAGTATTGCCCTGATGGTGGAAATGAGAAAGCCACTTTCTATTTTGTGAAGCTCAACAATCTTGTTCAGCACATCAGAATTATATTCTTTGGTTTTACTCATTGTGATGGATGATTGAGGGAATTTGGCTTTTGTTTCCCCTCATATTTATATTCCTGTGAAACAGGAAGCCATGGCTGGATAATTTCATGTTCATCCTGGTGGGCTAAAAATGTAAAACAGTTTCAAAAATAAATAAAAAAAATCAGTAGTATTAACAATGCAAATGTATTTTCATATCCTTTTTTGATCATATTTACCAAGGTTACCAACAATTCTGACCACAAATGTATCTGAAATTATATTGTCAGGAAGTTATACCATTTCTTGTCCTTTAGGTTCCTAAAGAGAAGAGGCTCTTACCAGTACCCAAACTTCCAGATGATCATGAAAAAAGGTCAGTCCAACACACAAGTGAGGTCCAAAGGTCTGAGACAAATTTTATTAATTACTAATTAAAAGAATAATAGTTTGAGTGAAAGGTTGAACTGAAGAATTAACAAACTTCAGAATATATATATATGTATGTGTGTGTGAGTGTGTTTGTGATCCATGTTATCCAGCATGATATTTGCTTATTAGGGAATGTTGAATCTTAAATATTTCTTTATTTCATGCCATACATTTTCTGTTTTAATGTTTAACATTTTTTCCAGGGAATGAATGAATGAATGTCCATGTTCCATTTGGACTAACCCATTTGGACTAACCAATTTCTTTCAGTCGTATCAGTCAAGATGGCCTTGAGTCCACAGAGAATCGTATCCAGGTCCTGAAGTCACTTCCTGTCAACCTGTCATTAAATACTGATGTGCACAGTGCAGAAAATAAACAAGACCTGTTCAGTTCAGTGCCGACTGAGGAGGGTGTTGTGGCCACTGTGAAGGCTGAGGTATATGCTCAGGCATTCTCCAACATTCACCAGCATCAGGGGGTTCAGTATCAGTGCATGCCCTACCATCAGCCTTTACAGGATCCAGCGAGCATCAGCCATGACCGATACATGAAGGATGAACAGTGCAGTACACCAGACAGCACCTTTGAGGACTCGTACCCTGAGGAGACTATGGTGAGCTTTCTGTCAGTTTCTGACAATCACTGGTAGCTACTTGTCAATTTGTTTCTTCAGTAGATTCACACTTCTGTCATACACTGTTTTTCAGAAGTACAGGGTGCCCACCACACTAGGGGCAGAAGATTTCTCCCATAAGCATTCAGGGATGTAAGTACAACATGCCAAACCCTTGATCTTCATTTACACTACAGTTCAAAAGTTTGGGTAAACTTAAAGGGATACTTCAACCCAAAATGAAAATGTTGTCATTAATGCCAAACCCATAAAAGCTTCGTTCATCTTTGGAACACAATTTAAGATATTTTGGATGAAAACCGGGAGGCTTATGACTGTCCCATAGACTGCCAAGTTGTCAGTTATTTTTGTTTTCTTCGCTTACAAACAGTATTCTCGTCGCTTCATAACATTACGGTTGAACCACTGATGGCAGATGGACTATTCTGACGATGCTTTTCATACTTTTCTGGACTTTGACAGTATAACTTACTTGGCAGTCTATGGGACAGTCACAAGCCTTCCAGTTTTCATTCAAAATATCTTAAATTGTGTTCCGAAGATGAACGAAGCTTTTACGTGTTTGGAACGACATGGGGGCAAGTGATTAATGACAAAATTTTCATTTTGGGGTGGAGTATCCCTTTAAGATTTATTTTTTTAAAAATCTGACTCTTTATGCTCACCAAAGCTGCATTTATTAATACATTTTATTTCTTCCTCTCCTAGAGACATGTTTCAGTACAGTATAGAAGCGAGTCGTTCAGTCCGCGAGAGGGCCGGCGAGGGGCCGATGATCTATTTGAACAAGGGCCAGTTCTACAGCATCAGTCTCAGTGAGACCAGGGCCAACAAGGGCCTTCGCCATCCCATCAGCAAAGTGCGGGTGAGTATTGTTGTTACCATGACAACCAATCCTAATTCTGTACTCTAATTGATATTAAGGGCCGCAATCATTGTAACACAGCTCTCTCTCTCTCAGAGTGTAGTGATGGTGGTGTTTGGACAGGAGAAATGCCGAGATGAGCAGTTAAAGCACTGGAAGTACTGGCACTCCCGCCAGCACACGGTCAAACAGAGAGTCCTGGACATAGGTGGGAATCTACTTTACATATCTTTAACATAATTAAAGGTGAACAATAGCTGCAGGCAAAAAGTCTGTATCAGTAGTACAGCAATGTATGAATCGCATTGAAACATTCACTTTCAGACCAAGCAGTTTTCTGTTGGTCAGTGTCAGAACTCTAGCACAATGCTTAGGGCAAAGTATTCCATCATAACTCCCAGTTGGGAAGCGCAAGGACAATTAGGGGTCAGGTTAAAGGAAGGGGGGTTTTGACACCTGAGGGGCACCGTGATGGTCTTCTCTGTGGCAGCTGGCAGCCTGACGTGGTTTGCGTATGATTTGGGAAGACTGAAACCTGATCTGCTGATCCTGATGTTGTCCTGATTTAAATAACAGTATCCAGGGATTTTTCATAGTGCCTGAGGCAGAAGATCAGAGTCTGAATGGGAGCGTTAACCATTTTGGGGGGAGGCTGAATCCTCAGACAAGCGGGGGCTTGGGAAAGGGTCCTGCTCTTTTGTAAATGGAAGGCTTGGGTAACATCTGCCATACATTTAATCACAGCATTGTATTGACACAGCAGGCAGGTACCATGTCATAGACATGAAGCATGTAACCGAACGCCTGCGTCTAAGCTCAAAATTCGCCTGCTGTTTTTTTTTTAATGACTCTGAATATAAACTAAAGTGCTCAAATTTGTTTGCAGCTTTGCATATTATATACATATTTACTCAGGATAAATGTAGCAAAGAGACACATTTCTTGGTTTGCCCTATCTTGATGTTGTTTGAAAATACAGTGGGGTGTAAAGTCTTAGTAAAAATCTAGCTTTTGTTTCAACTAATATTATCAGCATAACAATTTGAGTGACAAGTTGAACTTGAAAATTGATATGAATTTCTCAGTATTTGGTATGTCCAGCCTTTGCATTAACACGAGCAGCATTTGAGCTGGCCAAACCTGATGATCATGTCATCCAGCATGATCTGAGAATCAAACACAACAGGGTTTTGTGCTTCAGTGAAATCGAGGGATTTCAAAGGGACACATACCTGATGTAGAATCTTAAATATTTCTTATTCACTTTGCAACAATACATGCAATTCACAATGAGATAAAGTTTAAGATTATTTTATATAAATTAAATTATATGCATTTTATTTAATTCAACTTATTTTTTTCTTTTTAAAAGTGAACCGTTTTTTATTCAATATATCTAAATGTTAATTAGGTATTTTATTTATCTAAATACAATCTTGCATCAACTATTTTTTTTATTTAAATTGTTTTAGCTTATTTTATTCATTTTAATATAGTTTTTAATATAGTATTTTTTTTATGTATACAAAATATTTATCTATTATTCCATTTTATTTCCTTAGAATTAATAATTTAATTATAATATTTATTTTAATCAGTTTACAAAATTTGATTGTGTGTGTGTGTGTATATATATATATATAATATGTGTGTGTGTGTGTATATAGGTATTGAGGGCTTAAAGAAAAGATGATATGTAATGCCAGATATTGTCGATTGCTTACAAAAGATAACTAATGTCATTTTTCACCCTTCAGCTGACTATAAAGAGAGCTTCAGTACCATTGGCAACATTGAAGAAATCGCTTACAATGCTGTGTCCTTCACCTGGGACATCAATGAGGAGGCAAAGGTGAGACTTTAGCTTCGGTTCTCAGAGTTCTTACCTGGATATTGAGTTTGCTGTGTGCAGGTCAGGCTGAAGTTGTTTGATAACAGCCATTGAGCCTGAGGAGACATCAGTTCCTTTCTCCTCCTCTTCCCTGCAGCATCCTAATCACTGTCAGGAGGATTTTTCCTTCTTAGTTCCAGTACTTAACAAGTTTACTTAAGGGAGGAGGTCCACCCAGGGCTCATGGTAAATATTTGTCTTTAAAACTAGGCTTTTGAAGTAGCCTGATGTGTCATTGTAATAGCAAGTAGAAGACTTAATTGCAAATCCCCTTCCTCTGGAAATTTTATTTGATTTTATTTGATTATGCTTGTTTGTTTCCTAATTGAGATCATGTATATAAAAGATACAGTGTTTCATGGGAATTTTAAAGGGTTGCAGAAATCTAAACATTTGCATGCCTTCAATTTAAGAGCCAACTGATGATGGTTTGATAATGGAGAAGGATGTTGTAAGATTTCAGCGTTACTTTGTATTTGTTCAACCATCATTTGCTTACATGCACCCACATGCACCCAGAAAGCCAGAGTTGCAGTTGCTAACTGATTCTTCTCAGAATTGATCACGTGACCCTGAGAAAGCAAGTGGTTCTCATAACATCGAACAACAAGCTCCTCTATGAAACAACAGCTACAGGCACAGACATGAAAGCACGGGAGACCGTCAGTGGGAAAGTATTTTCACCTCGGGCTGAATGATTTGCTACCTTTCATCCTTCAACAGTTGTTTTTCCAGTGTCGCTTGATATATTGGCATAAGACAGGTTACAGTTGGGGATATTTCAAATCAATTTAGTTTTGCTTACTATTTGAATAAACCAATGATAGAGCGCTCGTGTGTTTTTTGTTTAGAGTTGCCTTTTAGAGATTTGGAGATTGTGAATGTGTAAGATTGGGAAAATATGTACTTTTCAGTATTAAAGGTCACAAGTGATAGAAAGTTTGTTTTTGATGGCTGTTTTTGAGATTAAAGCTAGACTAGTGCTAAAAAGATTTTTAAAGGCAACCTGACGTGAACTGCTGTGCTTTATTCACAATTTTCCTAAAGTCTGGGAGGCAATCCAATAATAGCTTTTTATTCAGGACTAGACTATTAATCAAATGGGTCACACAATGAGGTGTGTGGTTTCACTAATATCATCACTAGCATCACCAAACAGATTTGCAAAAATAATGATTTTCAAACATGTTTCCCCAAATGTCTGCCATTGGTCGAACAGATAGAAACACCTCCCCCCAATAGTATGCAATTGGTCGAAAAAGTGATGCTAATATTGGAGCATAGCAGCACATTTTTGCATCTTTTATAGGCATCTTGCATTTTCAAAATGCTGTGATATGTTTTTTTTTGTAAATGTGCAAGGTGGATGTATTTGACCTAGCATTTAATTCAAAAGAAGTGTAAAAAAAACACACACACACATAGGTGCACAAAAACAAGGGGTGCAGGGCAGTGGAATAAGAAAGAGCGAAGTTTTGTTTTAGTTCAACTTCTTTAACTTGCGACTTCTTTAACTTGATGCACTGTTTTCTACATATAAACTGTACAAAATCCTCTTTGAACAGCCCCTTATTGTGCTGTTTTTCAGTTTAAATGCACAAAGTGTTCTGTGTGAATGGCCGCATACTTCCCTTTTTTCTAGTTTTAAATGCAAAAGCACGTTGTGTGAACAGCCCCTTACTGAACACATTTTTTTTGTTCAAATTTTTAAATGCAAAAACATGTTCTGTGTAAAGGACCGTTACAGTACTGTTTCCTGTTTTTAAATCTAAACGGGTTATGTGTGAACAGCTCCTTGTACGTTTTTTTTTTCTAGTTTTTATACACAATAACGTATTCTGTGAAAACATTCCCTTCATAGCAGAGCTGCTTGGTGGAAAAACTGCCCCTGGTTCTTTTGTCATAAGATAACAAGACATGATTATGGCCCAGAAATGCATGTTTTGTCAAGCTGATTTTGTGTATGCATCTTGTTGTTGTTTTTTTCACCCAGGTTTTCATTACGGTGAACTGTCTGAGCACCGATTTCTCCTCACAAAAGGGAGTCAAAGGTCTTCCACTCATGATCCAGATTGACACCTTCAGTTACAACAACAGGAGTAACAGACCCATTCACAGAGCCTACTCACAGATCAAGGTCTTCTGTGACAAGGTTGGTGCTGCGTCAGTGTCATTGTTGTGGGTTATCCGAGTCAAGGACATGAATCATTTTATTTGCACAAGTATTGCAGTTGAAATTTGTTCAGTGGAAATCTGTGTTTGCCATCTTCATTTCTCGGAGTAACTGTAATGATGTGACCTTCATGTAGTGTCATTGCTTTTGTATTGCAGTTAATTTGTCACTGGAATTAACTACTTAAAAACCTTATATCTGTGTAACAATAACATTAGCCAGTATGATCACACAAACATCTCTTCTGTACAGGGAGCTGAGCGAAAAATTCGTGATGAGGAGAAAAAGCAGCTTCGGAAGAAGGTCAAAGGTCAGGCTGCTGGCAACCAGGGTCATAACGGTGAGAGTTCTGTCAATCAACCAAACGTTCATTTATATAATATAGCGCCATTTATCCCTAGACGTTGTGTCTATCACTTGACTCTGATTATGGATAAAATGCATGTACAGTAGGAATTTTGTGATTAATAAGAATGACTAAAAACTATTTTGCATTGCAAGTTTTGACCTAATATGTGACGACTATGAGCCTGTGGTCTGTGAAACATGACTATGTGGGTTCTCGGCGTCAGCTTGCTGGTTTTGACTTGTCATTGGGTTTCTTTCACTCTGTTAGGTAAGAGAGGAAGTTTTGCCATTTTAACTCAAAAGAGGCCGGATATTACGCTCTTCAAAACTATGGCAGACCTGGAGTCCCAGCCTGTCCTCTTCATCCCTGATGTCCATTTGAACAACCTCCAGAGAGCTGGTCAGGTGAGGAGGAGGAGGAGGAGGATGAACGCAGTTCTCAGAGTGATGCTGAATTGTTGGGTGTTGATGTGTAGTGATCAGAACTAATTACAGAGGCGTAGTATCTTAATAATGACTAGACCATAGTGAGTTACTTAAACTATTCAAATGGATGTTAACTGAATTATCAAAAGTTCTGTTTACACTTTTGAACACAATGAAAAAAGTCTCTGTACCCTGTTTTTTCTTTCTTTGTTTTACAGGTGTTCAGTGTTGGCGTTGAAGAAATGGAGAGTGATGGGTCAGTGCATTCACTGTGAATGTCCTGGTTTAATTATAAAAGTCAAGTCACCTTTATTTATATAGCGCTTTATACAATACAGATTGTGTCAAAGCAGCTTTACTATGTTAAATGGAAAAACAGTGTCAGTGCAAATAAAATTAAATTCTACTGTAAAGCAGCGCTGTTTTAGTTGTTTAATGTTTTATTTAAATTTATTTAGACAAAATAATGTAACGTTTTAATTTTCAGCCATTTATTGGCTTTTGACCATAACATGAAAATTATATCTATTTTCATTCATTCATTCATTCATCAAAATACATCTCATAGGAGAAATGTCTTTCAAATTCCAGCAAGCATCATACTAGTAGAATCAATCCAGTGTGATTTAAATGTATTTTATGTATTTATTTATTTTTTGCATTGAAAGGCATTATTATAATCGTAAATTTGTTTATCTGTTGCTCATGCAGGGTGGCCATGAAAAGACCGTTCCGGTCATCAGAGGATGATGTTTCTCCACCCGCTAAATACAGCAGAGAGGAAAGGAGAGGTATGGTTTACTGCATAGCTGTGAGATTTACATGTCAACAGAATGTTCCATTCTTCTCATTCATTTTTAATGATATTTTTCTGCAGTCCTGCTGTACGTAAGGAGAGAAACCGATGAGGTTTTTGATGCACTGATGCTAAGGTCTCCAACACTGAAAAGTTTGCTTGAGGCAGTGAGTACTGTGCCATGCAACACATGGGATTTACATTTTGATTCGCAACAGACAAAAGTGATTAGGTATTACACTGCATTTAATAGCAGATCAGATTACTTTCCATGGAACACAACAATAGAGTTAGAAATAAGCTGCTATTCATGGAGGCTTGTCAGGTGATTTTCTGTTTAAGCTGCTGTTTGGATTAAGGATTTTTTTTTTTTTCAAGATATCAGGCAAATATTCCGTTCCTATGGAGAAGATGACTAAAATCTACAAGAAGAGCAAGAAAGGGTGAGTAAACAGTGCTAAAATGATAAAAAAAATTGTATTAAATGATTTTGAATTAAAATGTCATTTTCATTCAACCACTAGTATTCTGGTCAACATGGACGATAACATCATAGAGCACTACTGCAACGAGGACACTTTCATCCTTTCCATTGATCATCAGGCAGACTATTTCCGGGTCACTCTCACTGAAATTTAAATTATTTTAAACGCCACAATAACACACTTCTACTGGGAGGACTTTTGTTGCCCTGAAGCAGCACACAATTCATTCTGTGCATCTGTTTGGTTCTTATGAGCTCTGTATTAGAAGAGGAAACTGCTTTCGGAAGTTGTGGACTTGGGAATGTACTTGAGTGGACCGGCTGGTACAGTTTAATTTGTTTAAATAAACTTAATGATGGACAGTCTGAACAACACACAAAATGCTCTTTCAACGCACTATAATATGCCAAGTTGAATGGCATTTTTCTTTGAGGTGCTGTCTCCCCCTTAAGGCCAACAGTTTGAAGCCCTATAAAAAATTACCAGACTTTTGCATGCTTTGTCTTTTCCTGTATCAGTTCTTGGTTCATATTTGAACATCACAGAGCTCAATATAGATACTCTTATTCTAGGAAAACATATTGTGCATGCACAACAAATGGCATACACTGAAGAATGGCCCAAATGCTGCATTGTACTCTTTACCTTATGTGTTATATGTATGTATAGTTTACACATTTTCCTCATTGTGTTGAATGTTGATGTTTTGATGTTTTTTTAAAAAACACCTTGTACATACTTTTTATGGTTTTCTTTTATCAGTTTAATAAACAAAATCAAAATAATCTTCACTGTCTTAAAGTTTTAGTGACATAGTAAACCTGCAGCAAAAGAAACTTTCACACAAACTTAGACAAACGCAAAACACATAAATCTAGTCCATTATGTGCACATTACCATTCAAGGTTTTTTTTTTTTTAAGTAATTGTATTGAGCTGGGTTGCAAATTATCAAAAGTGACAGTAAATGCTTTTTTATTACAAACAACTTTCTATTTTTCAAATAATCAGGAAAAATTTTGCACAAAATATTAAGCAATAATATTAAGAACTGTTTTCAATATACTAAGAAGTGTTGCTTGAGCATTAAATCAGCATATTAGAATGATTTCTGAATAGGAATAAAGGATCATGTGACACAAGACTGAAAATTCAGCTTTGCCAGCACAGGAATAAATTATTTTAAAATATATTTAACCATTATTGTAATAATATTTCAAAATATTGCTGTATTTTACTCTATTTTTGATCAAATAAACACAGCCTTTGTGAGCAGAAGAGACTTCTTTTAAAAACCTTTTTTTGTAACATATTGTAATATTTAATGGTGAACTTGAAGTAAATTGTTTATTTTTATAATGTTCTATTAGCTGTTTTATTATTCGTTTGAAATTTGCATGAAATATATGTATACAGGTGCTGGTCCTATAATTTGAATATCATCAAAAAGTTGATTTATTTCACTAATTCCATTCAAAAAGTGAAACTTGTATATTATATTTATTCATTACACACAGACTGGTATTTCAAATGTTTATTTATTTTAATTTTGATGATTATAACTGACAACTAAGGAAAATCCTAAATTCAGTATCTCAGAAAATTAGAATATAACTTAAGACCAATACAAAGAAGGGATTTTTAGAAATCTTGGCCAACTGAAAAGTATAACCATGAAAAGTATGAGCATGTACAGCACTCAATACTTAGTTGGGGCTCCTTTTGCCTGAATTACTGCAGCAATGCAGCGTGGCATGGAGTCGATCAGTCTGTGGCACTGCTCAGGTGTTATGAGAGCCCAGGTTGCTCTGATAGTGGCCTTCAGCTCTTCTGCATTGTTGGGTCTGGCATATCGCATCTTCCTCTTCACAATACCCCATAGAGTTTCTATGGGGTTAAGGTCAGGCGAGTTTGCTGGCCAATTAAGAACAGGGATACAATGGTCCTTAACCCAGGTACTGGTAGCTTTGGCACTGTAAATCTGCATCTCCATAAAGTTATTCAGCAGCAGGGAGCATGAAGTGCTCTAAAACTTCCTGGTATACAGCTGTGTTGACCTTAGACCTCAGAAAACACAGTGGACCAACACCAGCAGATGACATGGGACCCCAAACCATCACTGACTGTGGAAACTTTACACTGGACCTCAAGCAACGTGGATTGTGTGCCTCTTCTCTCTTCCTCCAGACTCTGGGACCCTGATTTCCAAAGGAAATGCTAAATTTACTTTCATCAGAGAATATAACTAGGGCTGCTCCGATCACGATCGGCCGATCGTTAATGCGCATCTCGTCAGTAAAGCCGGTTCTCTAATCAGCAGTAAATTTCCTCAGGTGCGTGATTTCACATAGAGCAGCTGTTACTACACAGAACCATTGTTAACTGAGAAGATGCGCAAATAAACGCTGAAAATGAACGTGGATTTGCGCATCTTTTCAGTTAACAATGGCTCCGAATAGTAACAGTTGCTCTATG